>NW_026694625.1:0-19786 GCF_021218885.2 Marmota monax | reverse complement strand
TGGGAGCCATTATCCAAGTAGGTATGACAATTTCCTTGCCAGCGTACCCCATGTTGCTTAGTGGAAGGACTCGTGGAAATAGGACATTTTGCAGTGACATTGCATGTAGGTGACCTTGCTCAAGGACCAAGGCGGATCTGGGTTTAGGGTGTTCCTGGTTTAGGATGATCCGGGTTTAGGGCGTTCCCGGTTTAGGACTATCTGAGTTTAGGGTGTTTCCAGGTTTAAGGTTATTCCTGCTGGGAATAGGGCGTATCCTGCTGCCTGAGTTCCCCTTGAGTTCTCACGGGATTCAGACAGTATTTTTTGGGAGACAGAAGCCCAGTGGATGTGGATTCGGGCAGAGAACGTGGATTTCCCCAGAATGTGGATTTCCCCAGAACGTGATTGTAGACGGCTGGTGTGAGTTCGGGAATAAAGAATTGCTGTTTGAATCTACAAGCTGTGTGGTGTCTCGTGATTTTGTGCCCAGCCAGACTGAGGCAATAGCCTGCCCCTTACGTGGGCCCTTGGGCCTCCCTCAGCCTGGCTCTGCTTCACACCCCTGACATGCTGCGGTGGATCTGCACCTTCAGCCTTTCTCACCCTGCAACACACATTCCTTGTTCTCCCCTCTCACACCTCCCTATCCATGTCCCTTTTCATTCATCCAACCCCAGGTTCTTGCACTTGGCTCTCCATTACTGGGCCCAGTTCCTTGCTGGAGCCCCTGACTGTCCTTCTTGAGGACCCTTTCCCTTTCCTTGGTTTCAGGCCTCTTTTTAAAGGCCCTTTCCTGTGCCTCCCCTCTGTAGCACTGGTGTTATGGTATCGTGGCACTGCCGGGACCCTTTGCTTTCCCTCCTTCTCCCTAGCCTGGGCTCCTCGAATGGGTCCTGGCTACCAAACAACTACTCCCACAACCTCCATACACTAGGTATCCCCTCACAGTGCCCTCTTTTGATCCTCCTTTGGTCCAGGTCCCTCTCTGAGGATCTACTCACCTGGGCAGAGGAGCCAAATTTGCTGGCCTCTGTGCCCTTAAGTTTCCCTATGGGAAACATAGCCCTTCCTCTTGCCTGAGTCCCCTTTGCTGCCTGAACCTTGAGGCCTGGCAGTTAAACTGTGACTTGCTCAAACCCAGCCCTGAGATATCCCCTCCCATCCTCCCCTGTCCTCTGGCCTTGCATGCTGCTCCTACCCCAACCTAGCCCTTCCTAAACCTGACCTTTTGTGCTTCAGTCCCTGGGCCTGGTCGCTCATGTGAGCCCTTGTGAGTGTTCCTCATGTCACTTGGCATATTATGGAGTCTCTTCCTGTTGGGTCTGACCTGGGGGCCCCTTTCTTGGGACGGCCAGTATGCTACCCTATGTGCCCGTTGCACTTTTTTCTGTTTCCTGGTCCTTGAGAACCCCTTCCTCCCCTTTCCATCATGCTTTCCACTGGCACTTGCAAGTATTCTTCTCCTTGGGTCTTTCATCCATGGTTGGTCAGGTGGGTCCTTTGTCTGGGCACCTGGCGTGGGTCCTGGATCTTGCTCACCCATGCACCACCAAGACCCCTTGCCGTGCCTTCCCATTACTCTTTCCTGACCCCCTTTACTTGCCAGGCCTCCTTTGCCAGGTCCCTGTCCCTGCATTCTCATCTGGGCGAGAGAGCCTTATGGGAAACTGAGTCCTGCCCCTCAACTAGGTCCCTTGCTCTCTCTGTGCCTTTGGTCCTGCATCTTGACACCTGGCAGTCACCATGGGCCAGAAACCTGCCTGTCCCCTACCGGATGCCCTGCCATACCTCCAAAGCCCTGTCCAGTGTCCTGAGACCCCTGCCCAAGCCCTGGCCCTTGGCTCTCCATTCCCTGGCCTGCCTCCTCACTTGAGCCTCTGGGAGCCCTTCTTGCTCCATGCATTCCTGGGTTTGGACTGAGGGCCTCACTGGGGCCAGTACCCTGCAACCCTTGGCTTCCCTGAACCTCAGAGCCCTACTGTCACCCACCTGCCCAGCCCTGCCCTTCCCTGCCCTTTCCTGGCCAGGGCCCTCCTGTTAGTTCCTTGTGTGGGCTCCTTTCCAGAGTCATGGATGCACCTCATCAACACCCTTCCTCTGGCATTTCACGCTGTATCCTACTTCATCCCTCCTCTTGTCCCTGTCCCTGCTGGGCCCATTTTTAAGATCCCTTTCCCAAGATGCTCACCATGTCCAGGGGACTGGAACGGGGTGTTTGTCCCTGTGGGCTCCCTTTGGAAAAACGTAGCTGTGCCCCTTGCCTGGGCCCTTTGGACTCTCTCAGCCTGGCTCCTCCATCTCAATCCTGACACCCAGCAGTGAACCTGGGCCTTGAGCCCTCCTCCCGCTGTGCCACCCACTACCATTGATCCCCTTTCTCCCCTACCCAGCCTTGTCTGTTTTCATGGGACCCAGGACCAGGTCCTGTCATTGGCTCCCCATTCATGGGCCTGGCTCCTTCCTGGAGCCCCCGTTCACCCTACTCCAGGACCCTGTCCCTGTCCCTTGATTTCAGGCCCCTTGCTTGGTCCCCCTCCTGTGCTTCCCCTCTGTTCCCCTTATATTGTGGTATTTTGCCATTGCCAGGACACTCCCCTTACCCTGCTTCACCCTAGCCTGGCTTCCTCCAATGGTTGCTGGCTCCCCACCAACACCCCCCAAATCCTGGACCACAGGTATCCCTCACATTGCCCTCCTTTGGTTCTGGTATTTCTCTGAGGATCTACTCACCTGGGGCAGAGGAATGGAATTGGCTGGCCTCTGGGCACTTAAGGATCCCTATGGGCAGCACAACCCTGCCTCTTGCCTGGGCCTCATTTGCCACCCAAACTTGACATCTGGCAGTGGACTTGGGCCCAGTAATGACCTTGCTCTGGGTGATCCCCTGCCTTCCTTCTCCTGCCCTCTAGTCTTGCAAGCTGCCCCTAAGCCAACTCAGCCCTGACTCATCCTGACCCTTCTCCCTAAAGTACCCTGGCCTGGCTGCCAGCCTGAGCTCCTTAATCCCTTACTCAGGTTTCATTCCTTTCTGTGGTGTCTCTTTCTCTGGTGTCTGACCTGGGTGCCCTTGATTTGGCCCCCTAGCTTGCTCTCCTCTGTGCCTTTTGTGCATCCCTGTGTTTCCTCATCCTAGTGCTGATCCTAATTCTCCTTCCCCTACCACTTTTTCCGGGAGCAGGGGCCTCCTGCTCATTGAGTCCCTAATACCTTTTGGTCGGGTCAGTCCCTTACCTGGGATCCTTCATTGGATCCTGACTCTTGCCCCTCTCTGCACATACCATGACCCCCACTGTGACCTTGCATTGCATTCCTCCTGGCCCCTGTCTTTTACCAGGCCCTTTGGCCTGGTCCCTGGTCTTTGATCCTAATATGGGCCAGGGTGCCTTATGGGAAACAGAACTCTGACCTCTTCTGGGCTACTTGCTCTCCCTAGGCCCTTGGGGAAGCACCAAGAACCCTGACAACTTGCAGGTATGCTGGACCTCGAGTCTCCCTCCCCGCTGCTGGATACCCTGCCTTACTTCCCCAGCCCTGTCCACTGTCCTGAGCCCCCTGCCCCAGCACTAGCACTTGGCTTTCCACTCCCTGGACTGGCTCCTCTCTTGAGCCTCTGGGGTTTCTTCTTGCTCCGTGCTTCCCTGGGTTTGAACTGCGGTCCTCACTAGGGACCCTTCCCTGCTCCCCTTGGCTTCCCTGCATCTCACAACCCTAGTGCCACTCCTGCCTGCCTGGCCCCACCCTTACCTACACTACCCTAGCCTGGGCCCTCCTCTAGGTTCCTAGCCTTTGCTCCTTTCTGCGGTCCTAGCCTGCACCCCACAAAGACCCTTCTTCCAGAACTTCATGCTGTGCCCTCCTTTGGCCCTCCTGTTTTCCTTGATCCTGCTCGGCTCCTTTTCCAGATCCCTTTCCCAGAATGCTCACCAGAGCCAGGGGTTGGAACTAGGATGTTTGGTCCTGCAGGCTTCCTTTGGGAAAAGGTAGCCATTCCCCTTGCCTGGGGGTTTTGGCCTCCTACAACCTGGGTCCAGCTCCTCAATCCTGACACCCTGCAGAGAATCTAGGCCTTGAGGCCTCCTCTCCCTGTGCCACATGTTCCCTTACTGCCCTTTCTCCTTATCACTGCCACAGCCAGGAGAGAGGGGACTCGCCCTTCCAGATGGGAGACCACTCCCACCTTGGTATTGGGGAGCTCTAAAAGCCCAGCAGCTTGGATAGAGGGGAAATCCCTCTTCCATGTGAGAGACCACTCCCACCTGGGTGTCAGTACACTGCTGCAGCCAGGGTACGGGGCACTCATCTCTATAGGAGGGAGACCCCAGATGCCTGGGTGTTGGGGGGAGCTCAAAACATCCACAGCCAGGGTAGAGGTGACTCACACATGCAGTTCCCTGTACCCTGGCTAACTTGGTACACAAGGTCCCTACAACACCCAGGTGGAGGGGTCTTTCGTCTGGAGGGGCGATTCTCCTCTACACTGGCTGCTGCAGTATAAGAACTCCCCGTGACACCCAGGTGGGAGGTGTTTCCTGTGTGGAGGGGCAAATTCCCACTACCTTGGCTGCAGTGGTATAAGAGCTCCCCAACCCTGACACCCAGGTGCGAGGGGTCTCCAGCCTGGAGGGGCAAGTTTCCTCTACCCTGGCTGCAGAGGTATACTAGATCCCTCCAACATCCAGGTGGGAGGCATCTGCAGTCTGCAGGGGCAAGTCCCCTGTACCCTGGATTCAGCTAAATAAGAGCTCCCTTTAACAGCCAGGTGGGATGGATCTCCCAACTGGAGTGGCATATAACCTATACCCTGGCTTCCATGTTATAGGAGCTCCCCACTGACACCCTGGTGGGAGGGGTCTCTCACCTGGAGTACTGAGTCCTTTGTACCATATCTAAGGTGGTATACAAGGTCCCATAAGACAACCAGGTGGGAGGGGTTTCCTATCTGGAGGGGGGAGTCCCGGCTACCCTGGCTGTAGTGGTTTTAAAGCTACCCCCCCCACACACACACAGGTGGGAGGGGTCTCTCCTCTGGAATGTCATCCCTTCTTCCCTGCCTCTGCCAGTATATGAGATCCCCTGGCAACCAGTGTTTAGGCATCTCCCGCCTAGTGGGGTGAGCCCTCTCTCTCCTGGCTGCAGAGGTATACGAGCCCCACCCCCAATAGCAAAGTGGGGTTCTTCTGCCTGGAGGCATGAGTTCCCTATACACTGGCTGTGTCAGTAAAGGAGCTCCCCCAACAACCAAGAGTAACCTCTACCCTGGCTAATGCAGTATACAAGCTCCCAGACACCCAGGAGGGAGGGATCTCCTGCCTGGAGGTGCGAGTCACCTCTACCCTGGCTAAGGTGGTATACAAGCTCCATGTGACACCCAGGTGAGATGCGTCTCCCACCTGGAGGCATGAGTTCCCTCTACACTGGCTGTGGATTAAAGGAGCTCCACCAACACTCAAGTGGGAGGGTCTCTGGCCTGGAGGGGCGAGTCCACTCTACCCTGGCTTCAGCAGTGTAAGAGCTCTCCCCAGTAACCCAGGTGGGAGGGGTCTCCCACAAGGAGGGGCGAGTGGCCTCTCTCCTGGCTGGGGCCGTATATGAACTCTCTCTGGCACCCAGGTGGTAGGGCTCTCCAGCTTGGAGGGGCAAGTACCCTCTACCCTGGCTGTGGCAGTACAGGAGCTCCCCACTACACCAAGGTGGGAGGGGTCTCCCACCCTTTGTGGAGAATCCCTTCTACCTGTCGGCGTTGATATAGGAGCTCCCCTGACAATGAGGGTTGAGGGGTCTCCCGCCTAGTGGGAGGAATTCCCTCTATCCAGGCTGCAGGGATATATTAGCTCTGCCCCCCCCCAAATAGGCAGATGGGAGGGGTCTCCCATCTGGAAGAGAGAGTGCCCTCCACTCTGGCTAAGGCAGTATAGAAGCTCCCCCCAGAAACCCAGGTGGGAGGGTCTCCTGCATGGATGGGCAAATCCTCTCTACCCTGGCTGCTGTGGTATACAAGCCACCCCCATTAGCAGATGGGAGGGATCTTCTGCCTGAAAGGGGGAGTCCCCTGTTCCCTGGCTCCAGTGGTATACTAGCTTTCCCTGACACCCAGGTGGGAGGGGTCTCCTGCTTGGAGGGGCAAGTCCCCTCTCTCCTGCCTGGGGCAGTATATGAGCTCCTCCTGATCATCAGGTGTAAAGGGACTCTTGCCTGGAAGGGCGGGTGTCCCCTGTACCATGGCTGCTGCAGGATAGGGACTCCCCCGGAAACCAGATGAAAGTGCTGTTCTACCAGGGCTTTCAAGTCCCTGCAACCCTGCCTGCAGCTGTATAGGAGTCCTCCTCCCCTCCAGTACACCTAAGTGGGAGGGGTCTTCCACCTTTAGGGATCAGTCCCCTCTACCCGTTCTGGGGCAGTATATGAGCTCCCCCTGACACCCAGATGGAAAGGGTCTCCTGCCTGAAGGGGCGAGTCCCCTCTACCCTGACTACAGTGGTATTGGAGATCCGCCTGACACCCAGGTTGGAAAGATCTTCTGCCTGGAGGGGCAAGTCTGCTCTATCCTGGCTGTAGTGGTATAGCAGCTCCCCCTCAAACCCAGATGAGAGGGGTCTCCTGCCTGGATGGAGGAGTCCCCACAACCCTGGCTGCAACAGTATATGAGCTCCCCCCAAAAAAACCCAGGTGGGCGGATCTCCCACCTGAAGGGGCGAGTCCCCTCTACCCTGGATGCCCTGGTTTACTAGCTTTGCCTGACACCCAGTTTGGATAAGTCTCTCGCCTGGAGGGGTGAGTCTCCTCAATCCTGGCTGTGGTGATAAAGGATCTTTCCCTGGCACCCAGGAGGGAGGGTCTCTGGCCTGGAGAGGTGAATCCCCTTGACCCTGGCTGTAGTGGTATAGGAGCTCCCCACTACACCCAGGTAGGAGGGGTCTCCAGCCTCAATGGGGGAGACCTTTTACCCTGCCTGTGGCAGTATATGAATTCCCCTGACAACCGGGTGGAAGGGATCTTCCGCCTGGAGGGTCGAGTCCTCTCTCCCCTGGCTCTGGCGGTATAAGAGCTCCCCATGACACCCAGGTTATGGGGTCTCCTAACTGGAGGTATGAGTCCCCTCTACACTGGTTTTGGGGGTATATGAGCACCCTTGATACCCAGGTGGGAGTGATCTCCCACCTGGAGCAATGAGTCCCCTCTACCCTGGTTGTGGCAGTACACAAGCTCT
The DNA here is from genome assembly GCF_021218885.2 of Marmota monax. Lineage (NCBI taxonomy): Eukaryota > Metazoa > Chordata > Mammalia > Rodentia > Sciuridae > Marmota > Marmota monax. The sequence goes on along the minus strand of NW_026694625.1, from coordinate 12,597 downwards.
CCCAAACACCCAGGTGGGAGGGTTCTCCCACCTGGAAGGGCAAGTCTTCTCTACCCTAGCAAAGGTGGTATACAAGTGCCCCCCTACACACAGCAGGGAGTGGTCTTCCACATGGACAGGCAAGTCCCCTCTTCCCTAGCTTTGGCAGTATAAAACCTCTCCCCACACCAGGTGGGAGGGGTATCCCACCTGGAAGGGCAAGTCCCCTCTACTTTAGCTCTTGCGGTTCAAGCGTTCCCAGTACACCCAGGTGGGAGCCATCTTATGCCTGCAGGGGGCGTGTTCCCTCTACACTGGCTGTGGCAGTATAGGAGCTCCCCTCGAGACCAAGGTGGGAGAGGTCTCTCGCCTGTTGTGGTGAGTCCCCTTTACCCTGGCTGCTGCAGTAATGAAGCTCTCCAGTATACACAGGATGGAGGGGTCTCCCAATTGAAGGGGCGAGTCCCCACTACCCTGGGTGTGGATGTATAGGAGCTGGCCCAGACAACCAGGTGGGGGGTCTCCCAACTGGAAGGGCAAGTCTGCTCTACCCTGGTTGCAGTGGTATATGAACTCTGGCTGACACCCAGGTGGGAGGTGTCTCCCACCTAGAGGTGCGAATCCCCTCTACCTTGGCTGCTGTGGTATAGGACCTCCCCTGACACCCAACTGGAAGGAGTCTCCAGCCAGGGGGCTAGAGTACCCTGTACCCTTCTGCAGCGGTATAAGAGCTCTGCAGGACAACCAGATGGAAGAGGTCTCCCATTTGGAGGGTAGAATTCCCTCTACCCCACCTGAGGCAGGAAAAAACCTCCCCCAAAACCGAGGTGGGAGGGATCTCTAAACCTGAAGGGGAAAGTACCCTCTACCATGGCTGCAGTGGTATAAGAGTTCCCCCTAACACCCAGGTGAGAGGGGTCTCCTGCCTGGAGGGGCGAGTCCCCTCTATTCGGGCTGTGGGGGTATATGAGCTCCCCTGATACCCTGGTTGGGGGGTTTCCCACAAGGAGGGGTAAGTACTTTCTTCCCTGGCTATGGTGTTAAAAGAGCTCCCACTGAGAGCCAGGTTGGAGGGTTATGCCACCTGGATGGGAGATTCTTCTCTATCTTGGCTAAGGTGGTATACAAGTTCCCCATGACACCCAGGTGGTGGTGTCTCCCGAGTGAAAGGGCGAGTCCCCTCAACCCTGGCTGCGGGGGTATAAGAGTCCCTTTCTACCCTCAGTAGGGAGGAGTCTCCCACCTGCAGGGGCAAGTCAATGTTACCCCAGGTGCAGCTGTATATGAAACCCCCCCTCGCTACACACTCATGTGGGAGGTGTCTCCTAACTGGAGGGGTGAGTCCCCTCTACCCTCTCTACCATAGCTAAGGTGTTATAAGAGTTACCACCATTCCCAGGTGGGTGGTGTCTCTTGACTGGAGGTGGGAGTTACCTCTATACTGGATGTTGGGGTATATGAGCTATACCTGAAACCCAGGTGGGAGGGTCTCCATCCTGGAAAGGCGAATCCCCTCTACCCTGGCTGCAGTGGTATAGGAGGTACCCCCTATACCCAGGTGAGAGGGGTCTCCTGCCTCCAGTGGCAAGTCACCTCTACCCTGCAATGTCCAGTATATGAACTCCGCTGATAACCAGGTGGAAGGGATCTGCCACCCAGAGTGTCGAGTCCCCACTCCCTGTCTCTGGCTGTATAGGAGCTCCCCCAACATCCAAGATGTGGGGTCTCCCAAATACAGGGGCGAGTCTCCTCTACACTGGATGTGGGGATATAGGAGATCCCCCAAACACCAAGATGGGAACAGTCTCCCACCTGGAGCAATGAGTCTCTGGCTGTGGCTGTATACAAGCTCTTGCAGACACTCAGGTGGGAGGGGTCTCCTGCCTGGAAGGGTGAGTCCCCTCTACCCAGGCTAAGGGGGTATAGGAGTTACTCCCATTTCCAGATAGGAGGTGTTTCTCACCTGGAGGTGCGAGTTGCCTCTACCATTGCTGCTGTGGTATATGAGCTCCACCTGACACCCAGGTGGGAGGCGTCTTCCACCTGTACAGGCGAGTCCACTCTTCCCTGGCTGCAGAGGTTAAGGATCTTCCCCTGACACCCAAGTGGGTGGGGTCTTTCCCATAGAGAGGTGACTTTCTTCTACCCTGGCTGAGGGGGTGTATCAACTCTCCCAGATACCCAGGTGGGAGGGGTCTCCTGCTTGGAGGGGTGAGTCCCCTGTATTCTGGCTGCTGTGGTATACAATCTCACCCCCATACCCAGATGGGAGGGTCCTCCCACCTAAAGGGGCGAGTCCCCTTTACCCAGGCTGTAGTGGTTTACCAGCTTTCCCTGACACCCAGGTTGGATGGGTCTCTTGCCTGGAAAGGTGAGTCCCCTCCAACCTGGCTGCTGTGGTAAAGGATCTCCCCTTGACACCCAGGTGGGAGGGTCTCTGGCCTGGAGATGTGAGTCCCCTCTACCCTGGCTTCAATGGTATAGGAGGTCCCCCCTACACGCAGGTGGTAGGGGTCTCCTGCCTCCAGTGGCAAGTCCCCTCTACCCTGGCTGCAGTGGTATAGAAGGTCCCCCCTACACCCAGGTGGGAGGGATCTACCCCTTCAAACAGCAAGTCCCCTCCAGGCTGCTATGGCAGTATATGAACTCCCCTGCCAACCCGGTGGAAGGATCTTCCGCCTGGAGGGTCTAGTCCCCTAACCCTGGCTCTGGCGGCATAGGAGCCCCCACCGCCAGAACACCAAATTATGTGGCATCCTGACTGGAGTGGAGAATCCCCTCTACACTGGCGCAGGATTATACAAGCTTCCCAAGACACCCAGGTTTTAGGGTCTTCCGCCAGGAGCAATGAGTCCCCCTCTACCCTGGCTGCTGCGGTAAAGGATCTCTCCCTGAATTCCGAGTGAGTGGGTCTCCAACCTGTAGAGGCGAGTCCCTTCTACCCTGGCTTCAGTGGTAAAGGAGATCCCCTCTACACCCAGGTGGGAGGGGTCTCCTGCCTTGAGTGGGAGTCCCCTCTACCCTGCCTGTGTCAGTATATGAACTCCCCTGACAACCAGGTGGAAGGGATCTTCCGCCTGTAGGGTCAAATCCCCTCTCTCCTGGCCCTGACGTTATAGAAGCTCCCCCCCCACCCATGTTATGGGGTCCCCACACTGGAGGGGTGCGTTCCCTCTACACTGGCTTCAGGGATATACGAGCTCCCCCTGACACCCAGGTGGGAGGCTTCTCCCACCTGGAGCAATGAGTCCCCCCTACCCTGGCGGTGGTGGTATACATGCTCTCCCAGACACGCAGACGGGAGTGGTCTCCGCCATGGAGGGGCAAGTTTTCTGTACCCTGGCTAAGGTGGTATACAAGTGCCCCCTAAACACAGGTGGAATTGGTCTTCCACAAGAACAGGAGAATCCACTATACCCTGGCTTTGGCAGTATTCAAGGTCCCCCGACACCCAGGTGGGAGGGGTATCCAGCCTGGAAGGGTGACTCCCTTTTACTTTAGCTCTTGTCATATAAGAGGTCCCAGTGAACCCAGGTGGGAGGGGTCTTGTGTGCTGCAATTGTCAAGCTCCCATGGACACCCAGGTGGGAGGGGTCTCCGATTGAAGGGGCGAGTCCCCTCTACTCTGGCTGCACAGGTATACAAGCTCCCACAGACACCCAGGTGATAGGGGTCTCCCGCGTAGAGGGTCGAGTCCTCTCTATCCTGGCTGTGGTGGTATATGAACTCCCACTGACACCCTTGTGGGAGGGTTCTTTCACCAGGAGAGGCAAGTACTTTCTACCCTGGCTGTGCTGGTATATGAGCTCCCGCCAACAGTCAGGTTGGAAAGGTCTCCCACCTGGTTGGGAGAGTCTCCTCTACCCTGGCTAAGGTGGTATAAAAGATCCCCGCAACACCAAGGTGGGAGGGGTCTGCAGCCTGGAGGGGCAAGTCCTTACTACCCCAGCTGCAGCAGTATAGGAGCTCCTCCCCACCACACCCTGGTGGGAGGGACTTCTTCGTGAAGGAGAAAGTCACCTCAAACCTGGTTGTGGGGTATAAGAGCCCCCTCCTACCCCCAGGAAGGAGGGGTCTCCCGCCTGGAGGGGTGAGTCGCTGCTACCCCAGCTGCAGCTGTATACAAACCCCCCGTTTGCAGACACCCCTGTGGGAGGGGTCATCTAACTGGAGGGTGAGTCCCCTCTACCCTTGCTAAGGCGGTATAGGAGTTATCCCCAATCCCAGGTGTGAGGTGTCTGTAGCCTGGATGTGCAAGTCACCTCTAACCTGGCTGCTGAGGTACATTAGCTCCCCCAGAGACCCAGGTTGGAAGGGTCTCCCACCTAGGGGGTGACTCCCCTCTACCCTGGTGAGGTGGTGTATCAGCTCTCCCAGACACCCAGGTGAGAGGAGATTCCTGATTGGAGGGGCAAGTCCCCTCTATTCTCAGCTTTTGTATTGGACATCCCCCCTTACCCAAATAGGAGGGGTCTCCCACCTGAATGGGTGAGTACCTCTATGGCTGCAGTGGTATACTAGCTTTCCCTGACACCCAGGTTGTATGGGTCTCTTGCCTGGAGGGGCAAGTCCTCTCTAATCTGGCTGTGGCAGTAAAAAATCTTCCCCTGACACCCAGGTTGGAGGGTATCCGGCCTAGAGCTGCGATTCCCCTCTACCTAGGCTGCAGTGGTATAGGAGCTCCCTCCTACACCCAGGTGAAATGGGTCTCAAACATGGTGTGGCAATTCCCATCTACCCTGCCTCTGGCAGTATATGAACATCCTTGACAACCAGGTGGATGGGATTTTCTGCCTGGAGGGTTGAATCCTCTCTCCCCTTGCTCTGGCACCATAGGATCTCTGCCTGACACCCAGATTAGGGGGTCTTCCGCCTGGAGGGGAGAGTCCCCTCTAAACTGGCTGCGGGGGTATAGGAGCTCCCCCTGACACCCAGGTGGGAGGGTTCTCCCGCCAGAAGTGGAAAGTACCCTCTACCCTGTTTGTGGGGTTTTATCAGCTCTCCAAGACACCAGGTTGGAGGCGTCTCCTGCTTGGAGGGTCAAGTCCCCTCTATTCTGGCTGCTGTGGGACATGAGCTCCCCCCATATACAGATGGGAGGGGTCTCCCGCCTGAAGGGGCGAGTCCTCTCTACCCTTTCTGCTACAGTAAATTATCTCCCCCTGACACCCTGGTGGCAGGGACTCTGGCCTGGAGAGGTGAGTCCCCTCTACCCTGGCTGCAATGGTATATGAGGTCCCCCTTACACCCAGGTGGGAAGGGTCTCCCGCCTCCAGTGGCGAGTCTCCTCTACCCTGCTCGTGGGAGTATATGAACTCCACTGACAACCAGGTGGAAGGGATATTCCAACTGGAGGGTCAATTCCCCTCTCCCCTGGCTCTGGCAGTATAGGAGCTCATGCGACATCCAGGTTATGGGGTCATAGCCTGGAGGGGCAAGTTCCCTCTACCTTGGCTAAGACGTTATAGGAGTTTCCCCCATCCCCAAGTGATAGGTGTCTCTCGTCTGGAGATGGAAGTTGCTTCTACCCTGGCTACTGGGGTATATGAGGTCAGCTGACATCCAGGTGTGGGGGGGTATTCCACCTAGAGGGGCTAGTCTCCTCTACCCTGGCTAAGGCAGCATAGGAGTTACCCCCATTCCCAGGTGGGAGATGTCTCTTGCCTGGAGGTGCGAGTCGCCTCTACCCTGGCTGCAGGGCTATATGAGCTCCACCTGACACCCAGGTGGGAAGGGTCCCCTGCTTTGAGGGGCGAGTTCCCTCTATTCTGGCAGCTGTTGTATACGAGCTCCCCTACCATACCAAGATGGGAGGGGTCTCCCGCCTGAAATGGCACGTCCCCTCTACCCTGGCTGCAGTGGTATATGAGGTTTCCCTGACACCCAGGTTAGATGAGTCTTTCCCCTGGATGGGTGAATTCCCTATACCATGGCTGCTGTGGTAAAGGATTTCCTCTGACACCCAAGTGGGAGGGGTCTCCTGCCTGGAGCAATGAGTCCCCTCTACCCTGGTTGTGGCGATATACAATGTCTCCCAGACAACCAGGTGGGATGGGTCTCCTGCCTGCAGTGGTTTGTCTTCCCTACCCTGGCTTAGGTGGTATATAAACACCCCACTACACACAGGTAGGAGTGTTCTTCTGCATGGACAGGCGAGTCCCCTCTACCTTGGCTTTGGTGGTATAAAAGCTCTCTAAACACCCAGGTGGGAGGGGTATCCAGCCTGGAAGGGTGAGTCCCCTCTACTTTAGCTCTTGCTATATAAGAGCTCTCAGTACACCCAGGAGGGAGGAGTCTTCCGCCTGCAGGGGCATGTTCCCTCTACCCTGGCTATGCCAGTATAGGACTCACCCTGACATCCAGGTGAAAGGTGTCTCACACCTCTGGGGGTGACTCCCCTCTACCCTGGCTGCTGCAGTAATCAAGCTTCCCTGGACACCCAGGTGGGAAATGTCTTCCGACTGGAAGGGCAAGTCAACTCTACCCTGGATGCAGCAGTATAGGTATTTCCCCTGAAACCCAGGTGGGAAGGTTCTCCCACCTACATGATGGAGTCTCCTCTACTCTGGCATCAGCAGTATAGGAGCTCCCAGGACACCCAGGTGGAAGAGGTCTCCCTCCTTGAGGGACAAGTCTCCTCTACCCTGGCTGAAGCAGTATAATAGCTCTCCCTGAAACCCAGGTGGGAGAGGTCTCCTGTCTGGAGGGGAGAGTCCCCTCTCCTCTGGCTGTGGTGATATAGGATACCCCCCCATACTCCCAGATGGGAGGGGTCTCCCGCCTGGATGAGGAAGTCCCCTCGACCCTTGCTGTGATGGTATACTATATCTCCCCGAAACACAGGTGGGAAGGGTCTCCCGACTGGAGCAGTGAGTCTCCTCTACTCTGGTTGTGGAGGTATACAAGCTTCCCGAGACACCCAGGAGGGAGGGGTCTCCTACATGGAGGGGCAAGTCCCCTCTACCCTTGCTGTGGTGGCGTATGAACTCCCACTGACACCCTAGTGGGAGGGGTCTCCCGCCAGAAGGGGAAAGTACTTTATACCATGACTGGGGTGGTATATGAGGTCCAGATGACAGACAGGTTGTAGGGGGTCTCCTGCCTGGATGGGCAAGCCCCCTCTACCCTATCTAAGGTGGTCTACACGTTTCCCACAACACCCTGGTGGTAGGGGTCTCCTGCCTGGAGGGGCAAATCCACACTACTGTGGCTGCAGCAGTATAGGCACTCTCCCCTACCCTGGTGGGAGGGTCTCCTGCCTGAAGGGGTGAGTCCCCTCAACCGGGTCTTCAGGGGTATGAGAGCCCCCTCCTATCCCGAGTAGGAGGGGTCTCTCGCCTGGAGGGGTGAGTCACTTCTATCCAGGGTACAGGTGTATATGATCCTGACACCCAGTTGGGAGGCATCTCCTGACTGGAGAGGCGAGTCCCCTGTATCCTGCCTGTGGAGTTTCCCCAGACACCCAGGTGAAAGTGATCTCCCACCTCGAGGGGTGAGTCCCTGTTACCCTGGCTGCAGCTCTATAGGACCCCCTATATAAAGCCCGCTGTGAGGGTCTCTTGCCTAGAGGGGCGAGTCCCTGCTACTCTGGCTGCACCTAGATATGAGCTACCCTGACACCCAGGTGAAAGGTATATCCTGCCTGGAGGTGCGAGTTTCTGCTACCCTGGCTGCAGCTGTACAGGAGCCAACCCCCCCAACTGGGCACCCAGGTAGAAGGGATCTCATAATTGTAAGAGTAAGTCCCCTCTACATGGGCTGAGGCAGCATACAATCTAGCCTGAACACCAAGGTGAGAGGAGTCTCTCGCCTGAAGGAGCCAGTCTAATCTACCCAGGCTGCAGAGGTAGAAGAGCTCCTACAGACATCCATGTCCTTTTACATTCACCCAGGCCCAGGTGCTAGGAGTTGGATCTCCATTACTGGGCCTGGCTCTTTTCTTAAGCCCCTGGCTGCCCTTTTCAAGGACCCAGTTCCTGTCCCTTGGTATTAGGCCCCTTTTCTCCCCTCTGATTCCTTCATGCTGTGGTATCCTGGTAATGCCGGGAACCTCTGTTCCCCTCCTTCTCCCTAGCCTATGCTGTTTGAATGGGTCCTGGCAGCCTGACACCCCCCACTTCTGCGCACCAGGTATCCCCTCACAGTACCCTCTTTGGTCCCTCCTTTGGTCGAGGTTCCTGTCTTAGGATCTACTCAACTGGGGAAGAGAAGCAGAATTAACTCTCCTCTGCCCTGAATGCTCCCTATTGGAAACACAGCCCTGCCACTGGCCTGAATATTCGTCACTGCCTGAACCTTGAGGCCTGGTAGTTAACATGGACTTGCTCCAACCCATCCCTGAGGAATCCCCTCCCTTCCCTCTCCCGCCCTCTGGCCTTGCATGCTGCCCCTACTGCAACCCAGCCCTCTCTAACCCTGACCATTTGTGCTCCAGTTCCTGGGCCTTGGTAGTCCCCTGAGCACCTGACCTCGTTCCTCATGGCCCTTGGCATAAAAAGGAGTCTCTTTGAGTTGGGTCTGACCTGAGGGCCCCTTGTGTGGACCCAATAGTCAGATCCCCAAGGTGCCACTTGAGTTCTCCTGGACCTCACGCAGCCCCTTCCTCTCCTTCCCCTTGTGCCTTTTTCTGGCACTCACAGATCTCCTGTTCCTTGGGTTCCCCAACACCATTGATTGGGTGAGTCCCTTGCCTGTGCACCTGGCTTGGGCCTGGGTATCACCCCTATGCTCACCCACCATGACCCCCTTCCTTTTCTTTGCCTCCTTTGTCAGGACCCTGGCCGTAGATTCTCATCTGATCCACGGTGCCTTATGAGAAACAATTCCCTGGTCCTTGCCTGGGCCCCTTGCTTTCCCTGGCACTTGGTCTGGCACCAGGAACCCTGAAACCTGGAGGTGGCCCTGGGCCTGGAGCCTGACTGCCCCCTGCTGGAATCCCTGCCTTCCTTCCCAAATCTGGTCCATGGTTCTTAGCGTCCTGCCCAAGCCCTGGTCCTTGGCTCTCTGTTCCCTGTCATGGCTCCTCCCTTGAGCATATGGTGGTCCTTTTTGCTCTCTGCTTTGCTGTGCATGACTGAGGGCTCCTTGCTGGGGCCACTGCCCTACTCCCCTTGGCATTCCTCTACTCCTGTACCCTAATGCAGCCCTGCCTTTCCGGCCCAGCGTTCCCTGCTCTCCCCTATCCTGGGCCCTCTTCTAGGTTCCTTGCCTGGGCTCCCTGCTGGGGTCCTGGCCCCCACCCCACCCACACCCATCCTATGGCCCTTCAGGCTGTGCCCTGCTTCAGCCCTCCTGTCCTTTGTGTCTCTCCCACGCCCAATTTCCTGATCCCATTCCCAGGATGCTCACCCAGGCCAGGCAACTTGATTTGGCCTCTTGGCCCTGGGGACTCCCTTTGGAAAACATTGCCCAGCCCCTTGCCTGTGTACTTTGGCCTCCCTCAGCCCAGGCCCTGCTCCGACCCTACCCCTGACACCATACAGTGGTCCTGGGCCTTGAGTCCTTCTCTTCCTGTGCCACCCTCTCCACTTTCTCCCCTCCTGCTTCTCCCCCTCCATGTTTCTTTTCATTCACCCAGGCCCAGGTGCTAGCTCTTGGCTCTCCATTACTGAGCCCCGCTCCTTGCTTGAGACCTAGGCTACCCTTCTTGAGGACCCTTTCCCTATCCCCTGGTTTCAGGCCCCTGTTGCCTGCCCCCTCCTCTGCCTCCTCTCTGATCCCCTCAAGCTGTGTTATTCTGGCACTGCCCAGACACTCCTCTTCCCCTCCTTCTTCCTACCCTGTGCTGCTGGAATGGGTCCTGTAGCCCACCTCACCCCCCTAATTCTGCACACCAGGTATTCCCTCACAGTACCCTCTTTGGCCCCTCCTTTGGTCCAAGTCCCTCTCTGAGAATCTACTCACCTGGGGCAGAGAAGCAGAATTGGCTCGCCTCTGTGTCCTGAATGCTCCCTATGGGAAACACAGCCTTGCCACTTGCTTGAGTCCCCCTCACTGCCTGAAACTTGAGGCCTGGCAGTTAACATGAACTTGCTCTAACCCAGCCCTGAGGATCGTCTCCCTTCCCTCTGGCCTTTCATGCTGTCCCTACCATAACCCAGCTCTCTCTAATCCTGACCCTTTATGCTCCAGTCCCTGGTCCTGGGCATTCACCTGAGCCCATGACTGCATTCCTCATAGTCCTTGGAATAGCAAGGAATCTCTTTGTTTTGGGTCTGACCTGGGTGCCCCTTGCTTGGGCCTGCCAGCGGGATCCCCTATGTGCTCCTTACCTTCTCCTGTCCTCACACAGCCCCTTCCTCCCCTTCCATTTGCGCTTTTTTCTGGCACTAGCAGGTCTTCTGCTCATGGGTCCCCCAACAACATTGATGGGGTGGTTCCCTTGCCTGGGTGCCTGGCTTGGCTCCTGGGTCTCGCCCATATGCACACGCACCCTAACGGCCTTGTGTGCCCTCCTGTTGCCCTCCTTCTGGCCCCCTTCTTTTTCCTGGCATCCTTTGCCAGGACCCTGGCAATAGGTTCTCATCTGATCCAGGGTGACTTATGTGAAACAATGCCCTGGCCCTCGCCTGGGCCCCTTGCTCTCCCTGGGTGCTTGATCCGGCAGAGACCCTTCCCACCTGTGTGTCAGTGGGATCTCCTATACCGCTACAGACAAGGTAGAGGAAACTTGCCCCTCCATGCGGGAGACCACTCCCACCTGAGTGTTTGGGGGGATATATTAAACTGCCACAGCCAGGATAGAGGGGACTCGCGTCTCCATGCTGGGACACCTCCTACCTGGGTTTCAGGGGGAGCTGTTATGCCACTGCAGCCAGGGTAGAGGGGACACTCCTCTCCAGGTGTGAGACCCCTTCCACCTGGGTTTCCACGGGAGCTCCTATACAACTGCACTCAGTGTAGAGGGGACTCTACCACCAGGCAGGAGACTCCTCAAACTGGTTGTCATGGGATCTCCTAAACTGCAGCAGCCGGGGTAGAGGGGACTTGCCCCTCCTGGCAAAAGACCCCTCCAATGTGGGTGTCAGAGGTAGCTATTATACACCTGCAGCCAAAGTAGAGGGGAATAGCAACTCAATGGGGGAGACACCTCCCATATGGGTGTGGAAGGTGGAGCTTAAATACCATTGCATCCAGGCTACTGAGGACTTGTATCTCCAGGCAGGAGACTCATCCCAACTGGGTTTCATGGGGAGCTTGTATACCATCTTAGCCAGGGTAGAGCAGTCTTGTCTGTCCATGTGGAATACCACTCCCACCTGTGTGCAGTGGGTGCTTTCATAGTGCCTTAGCCAGGGTAGAGAAGACTTGCCCCTCCAGGCATGAGACCCCTCCCACCTGGGTGTAGGGGGGGAGCTCCTATACCACTGCAGGCAGGATAGAGGGGACTCACCCCTACAGGCTAGAGACCCATCCAACCTGGGTGGCAGGGAAAGCTAGTATATCACTGCAACAAGCATAGAGGGGACTCGCCCCTCCTGGCTGAAGACCCTTCCAACAGGGATGTCTGGTGAGGGGGGGTCATATACAGTTGCAGCTGGGGTAGTAGCGACTCCCGCATCCAGGCATGAAATATCTCCCTCCTGAGGGTAGAAGGGGTCTCAAATTCCCCTGCAGCCAGGGTTGAGGGGATTCACCCCTACAATTCGGGAGACCCTCCCACTTTGGTGTATGGTGGGGGCAGCTCCTATATCTCTGCAGTTAGGGTACAGTGGACTTGCCCCTCCAGGGGGAAGATCTCTCCTTCCTGGGTGTAGGGGGTGGATCTCATATACCCCTGCAGCCAGGGTATTGGGTACTCACCCCTCCAGGCAGGAGATCCCTCCCACCTGGGTATAAGGGGGAGCTCATACCACAGCATCCATGACAGAGGGTACTTTCCCCTTAATGCAGGAGAACCCTCTCATCTGGGTGTCGTGGGGAGCTCGTATATGGCATCATCCAGCGAAGAGTGGACTCCTCCCTCCAGGCTGCTGACCCTTCCTACCTGCATGTCAGGTGAGCTCCTATACCACCTCAGGCAGTGTAGAGGGAATTCTACCCTCCAGACAGGAGATCCCTTCCACATGGGTGTCCTGGGCAGCTCCTATACCACTGCAGCAAGATAGAGAGGACTCTAGCCTCCTGGCAGGAGACTCCTCCCAATGGGGTGTCAGGGGAGATCCTATATCAAAGCAGCCAGGGTAGAGGGGACTCCCATGTCTAGGCAGGAGACCCCTCCTATCTGCGTGTCAAAGGGAGTTCCTCTACTGCTGCAGCAAGGGTAGATCAGACTTGCCCTTCCAAGGTTAATCTTGGAATCAATCCTAGAGGACTAATATCTAATCATATATGGCAGATGGACATCACACATTTGCCAAACTTTGGAAAATTAAAATATTTGCATGTTACAATTGATACTTCTTCCGGATATTTGATGGGCTCCCTTCATACTGGAGAAATAACTAAAAATATTATATCTCATTGTTTACAAAATTTTGCCACTGTGGGCTTCCAAAACAGTTAAAAACAGATAATGGCCCTGGCTATACTTCAAGCAATTTTGCTCATCATTTGTCATTACTCACATAACAGGAATCCCATATAATCCACAGGGACAAGGCATAGTTGAAAGAGCCC
>NW_026694624.1:0-86392 GCF_021218885.2 Marmota monax | reverse complement strand
TATAATCAGAGACCATGAAGTTAGAGGCAAAGATGGTATAAGTATCAACCTAAAATCACTGCTCTACTAAAACAAACACAGTAATATATACCTACTATACCCTTACCTTACATTAACTTTTCTCCAAATCTTTCTTGAAGTCCATGTAAATCATCATAACCTAAAAATGTCATAACTAAATAAATCCTTTGTGAAACATAGTTGATAGAAAAAAGGACATAACTGATGAATTCTTAACATCCTCCTCATCCCAATATTTTGTCATCTCAGAAAGTAACTCATGAGTCTACCACATAAGAAAGTAGGTGAGGATAAAACCAAATGTTCTTTTGACTGCTGATACAAACCCAGTTTTAAACACTTGGATTTTCTTATTTTCTTGACTATATTTAACAAATCAATTAATGGCTCAAGAACCATGGCAAAAATTTAACACAGATGTTTTTCTGCAACTAAACATAGAACACTCAAATTGAATAGCACTAGTCATTCTGCTATGAATACTTCTTAATGCTATTATGAGATGGTTCTCAATTTCAATCTGGACAGGTAAATTGAGAATCACTATAACCCATTAAATTGTATTTATGTACTATTCTATGTTACCTTATTTTGAAAAGAAAAAGTAACTGTAAACTACAGTGCTCTATTTATTATCCCTTGCCCCTTACACTAAGCCTCCAAAAACCACAAGGGACGTCCAGATTTCAATGAGCTATTAACACTAAATTCACATCTCTTACTAAATATATCTTATCTATAAGGCAAAAAGGTGATTGCTATTTTATTTATATTTACAATGATGAGGATCAAACCCAAGGTCTCATGCATGTTAGGCATTCACTCTACCACTGAACTACATGCCCAGCCCTTGATTGCTGATTTAAACACACACATACACACAGACAAATGGTCCTTCCAAAATAACTTACATTTCAAAATACCATATATTTTCAAATATTTATCACACCAACCTCAAATCAATCCATTGGGCAATTAAATTATGTACAATAAGAGACATTCTCATTCAAACTCCTTGGGTTATGAACAGAGGACATAGCTCAGAGGTAGAGCACCCATCTAGTATACACAAGACCTTATGTTTGATAACCCACACACACACACATATATGTGTATACATACATACCCAGGTACACAAAATCCCTGAGTTTTAGGATTTAAGCATCTATACCAACAACCCTCTTCTTCCAAATTCAAAAGAGTTTGAGGTACTCTCATGCTACAATAAAACTGCATTTCAGTTAATGGCATTGCTGCAATAACAAAAAATAGCTTTAAAAACCATGAAATCAATTCCACATAAAACTATCATATGATTATGACCCTAATCTGACTTGTAAATTAGAAGTGTGTAAATTCCACTGTCCAGCAACCTGCAGATCATCTTCCTAGCAGGATGGCTATGTTAGTGGCACTACACTCTTGACCAAAAACATGCAGTCAGGCAATGGCATACTGACAAATTAAATACTATATGCTTTGAATAAGGATTTCAAGATAAGTCATGAGGGAAGCTTCATTTGTAAATGAGCTGTACAAGTTAAATAAAATGTTTTATATCCTAGACTGTCAGAGCTTCTGTTGAATACTAACATTAAAAAAATAAATTTAAAAAAAAAAGTTGACAATTCACTGAGGGTAAAAATGGAATCCAACTTTGGGAGAATCTACCCACTTCATTTCCCAGTGCTACTTTCAAATCCTCTATTAATGGTATAAATTGATACATACCAAGAAAAAAAAAAGATTATTAACCAAATAAAACACCAATTTGATTCAGAAACTACTTTGATGTTCCAGTTTTATGGTTCAATAGCTAAAAAAAATACACAAGTTTATTCTAATCATACCTGCTTGCTAAATTTTCTAAGTGTATATAATTAATAGGTCTGAAACAATTTAGAAATTCAACATTCTATATATACTAGTACTCTACATTATGATTTTCTATTTACTATTGAGTAAAGGAGTCTACTCAAAAAGATGGTTCTAAGAAAATCCAAGTAGCTTTTCACAAATAGAAATATTTTAAATGCTGTACATGAGAGCACAGTTTCAAGAATCCCAAACAAAAATTTCCAAGTGAAAATAATTGTCCTTAAATTAACCTACTTAGTAAACAGTTGTTATTTTTCACCGAATTTCCTTAGAGTTAGAGAACCAAATTAGAAAAGGTAATAACTACATAAGTTTTGTGAATAAAGATAGAATGTTTAAAGTTTGATTAACAAGGGAATTACTATATATCATTATGGAATGATAATGCAGTACACATTCCCCAAATAAAGATCATATTTACTTCAATCACACCAAGCTCTATTACAAATATTTTTTTCTTTTTTCTTTTGTCATAAAGTCCTTGGAATCATAGTAGGGCCTGATGCCATATTGGTGTCACACTCTGCCAGTCATCCACAGAATATGCCAGACTTCTCTTTCAACTTCTTTGTCTACTACTGCATCACTGGACCCAGCAGGCAGCTCACCCAGACAATCTCAGTAACGGATTTTGGCTCTCTGTGCATAATAGATGACAATTCTATTATCCAGTTTGTCTTATAGCTGAGAGATTTGAACCTGCTGCAGATGTCACATCTAAATTCTTGAACGGATTTTTATCATCAGTGTCACCTGAAACCTGCTATGTGCCAAGCACTATACAGAGTATTGAGGACATCACCAAGATCAAGATAGATTCACTCAGTCACACCCTTGGGGTACATATAGTCACTTAGCTACATCACCAGTCCTTTTTGAGATGAGTCTTGCCAAGTTGCTGAGGCTGGTCTCAAACTTGCAATCCTCCCACCTCAGCCTCCCAAATCACTCCTCCTCCTTGTCTCTCCCTCCTGGCCACCGGCGCGGCCCAGCCGGCGACTCGCTGACGCCGAGCCCCTCCCCCGCAGCCGCCACCGATGCCACCGCCCCTCCAGGCAGGCCTGTTCCTGCTCTTCCTGGCCTAGCCCGGCCCCCAGGGCCTTCTACATTCCACCCACTTCCCCTCCTGAAGCCTCGCCTGCACCCCAGCTGCAAATCCAGCACAGAACCTGCCTGGGCCATCACCAGGGCAGCACTGGACCCCTGGAATCCACCCTGCTGCCCTGCTGCATAGTTGCCCTCCAAACTGGGTGCAGCAAGGACTCAGCTCCAGGGAGAACAGGGCCCAGGAAGCAGGGCCCGGAAGAGCAGGGCCTGGGGAAGCCGGATTAGGGGGTGCAGGGCCCAGGAGAGCAGGGCCCAGGGGGAGCAGGGCCCAGGGGAGCAGGGCCAAGGGGAGCAGGGACAGGGGCAGCAGGGACCAGGGGAAGCAGGGCCAGGGAGATCAGGGCCAGGGGAGCAGGACCAGGGGGAACAGGGTCAGAAGGAGCAGGGCCAGAGGAAAAAGAGCCAGGGGAAGAAGGGCGCAGGCTGAGCAGTACCAGGGGAGCAGGGCTTGGCAGAGGAGGCCCAGAGGGAGCAGGGCCCATGGGTTGCACTGCCAGGGGAAGCAGGGGTAGGGAGAGCAGGGGTAGGGGGAGGAGGGCCTAAGGGAGCAGGGCCAGGGGGAGCAGGGCCCAGGGGGTTCATGGCCAGAGGGAGGACGGCACGGGTGAGCAGGGGTAGGAGGAGCAGGGGTAGGGGGAGAAGGTGTAGGGGAGGAGGGCCCAGGGGAGCAGGGCCAGTGGGAGCAGGGCCCAGGGGAGCAGGTCCAGCAGGAGCAAGGCCCAGGGGGAGCATGGCCAGAGGGAGTAGGGCCCAGGGGAGAAGGAACAGAGGGAGCAGGGCCCAGGAGAGCAGGACCAGGGTGACAGGGCCAGGGGGAATAGGAGCAGAGGGAACACCGGCAAGGGGGAGCAGGGCCCAGGAGAGCAGGGCCAAGGGGAACAGGGCCAGGGGAAGTAGTGCAAGGGGGAGCGAGGAGCAGGGAAGCAGGACCAGGGGGAGCAGGGCCGCCCAGAGGGAGCAGGGCCCAGAGGGAGCAAGGCCCAGGAAGAAGAGGGCCCAGGGGGAGCAGAACAAGGGAGAGCAAGGCCCGAGGGAGCAGGGCCAGTGGGGAAGCAGGATGAGAGGGAGCAGGGCCCCGAGCAGCAGGGCCCAGAAGAGCAGGGCCAGGGGAAGCAGGGCCAGGGGGAGAAGGGCTAGGGGAAGCCAGGTCAGAGGGAGCAGGGACCAGAGGGAGCAGGGCCCAGGGGTACAGGGCCCAGGGGAGCAGGGCCAGGGAGATCAGGGCCAGGAAAGCAGGGCCAGGGGGAACAGGGCCAGGAGGAGCAGGGCCAGGGGGAGTGGGGCCCAGGGAAGTAGGACCAGAGGGAACAAAGCCAAAAGGCAGCAGAGCCCAGCGGGAGTGAAGCACAGGGGGGAGCAAGGCCCAGGGGAGCAAGGCCAGGAGGGGCATGGCCCAGGGGAGCAGGACCAGGTGGAGCAAGACCCAGGGAGAGCAGGACACAGGGGCAATGGGGCCCAGGAATCAGGGCCAGGGAGAGCAGGACAAGGGGGAGCAGGACCAGGTGAAACGTGGCCCAGGGTGAGGAGGAAAAGAGGGAGCAGGGACTAGTAGAGCAGTGCTAGGGGGAGCAGGGCCCATGGGGAACAAGGCCACGGGTAACAGGGCCAGAGGGAGCTGGGCCAGGGGAGAAGGGCCAGGGGGAGGAGGGCCTGGGGGAGCTGGGCCCAGGGGAGCAGGGACAGGTGGAACAGGTCCAGGGGAAAAAGAGCCAGAGTGAGAAGGGCTCAGGGAGAGCAATAACAAGGGGAGCAGGGCTCAGGGGAGCAGGCCCATGGGGAGCAGGGCCCATGGGGAGCATAGCCAGGAGGAGCAGGGCACAGGAGAGCAGGGGTAGGGGGAGCAGGGGGAGGGGTAGGAGGGCCCAGGGAAGCAGGGCCAGGGGGAGCAGGGTCCAGGTGAGCAGGCCCTGCAGGAGCAGGGCCCTGAGGGGGCATGGCCAGGGGGAGCAGGGCCCAGGGGAGCAGGGCTAGGGGGAGCAGGGCCCAGGGGGAGCAGGGGCAGGGGGAACAGGGCTAGAGGGAGCAGGACAAAGGGAGAAGGGCCAGGGGAAGCAGGCCCAGGGGAAACAGGGCCAGGGGGAGGAGGGCCCGGGGGAGCAGGGACAGCTGGAGTTGGGCCAGGTGGAAAAGGGCCAGGGGGAGAAGGGCTCAGGGGAGCACACCCATAAGGAGGAGCATGGCCAGGGGAACAGGGCACAGGGGAGCAGGGGTAGGGGGAGCAGGGCCCAAGGGAGCAGGATCAGAGGGAGCAGCGCCCAGGAGAGCAGGGCCAGGGTGACAGTGCCAGGGGGAGTAGGACCAGGGGGAACAGAGCTAGGGGGAGCAGGGCCAGGGGGAGCAGGGCCAGGGGGAGTAAAGCAAGGGGGAGTGAGGGCCAGGGGAGCAGGACCAAGGGGAGTGGGTCCCAGAGTAGTAGGACCCAGGGGAGCAAAGCCATGGGGGAGCAGAGTCCAGGGGGAGTGAAGCACAGGGGGGAGCAAGGCCCAGGGGAGCAGGGCCAGGATGAGCAGGGCCAGGAGGAGCAGGGCCCTGGGGAGCAGGAACAGATGGATCAGGGCCCAAAGAGAGCAGGACACAGGGGCAACGGGGCTCAGGGGAGCAGGATAGGTGGAGCCCGGCCCAAAGAGCAGGACAAGGGGCAAGAGGGCCCAGGGAGCAGGGCCAGGGAGAGCAGGGCCCAGTGGGAGCAAGGCTCAGTGGGAGCCGGGCACAGGGGTACCAGGGCCCAGGAGGAGCAGAACCAGGGGAAGCAAGGCCCAGGGGAGCAGGACTGGAGGTGTAGTGCCAAGGGGAGCAGGGCCAGGGAAAGAAGGGCCCTGGGGGACCAGGATAAGTTGGAGCAAGGCCAAGGGAGAAGAGGACCAGAGAGAGCAGGGCCAAGGAGAGCAGGCCTAGAAGGAGAGAGCCCATAGAAAGTAGGGCCCGAGGGAGCAGGGCCAGGGGAGCAGGGCCAGGGAGAGCAGAGCCAGGGGGAGCAGGCCAGGGGGAGAAAGGGCCAGGGGGAGAAGGGCCAAGGGGGAGCAGCGCCCTGGAGGAGTGAAGCACAGGTGGGAACAGGGTCCAGAGAACAGGGCCCAGGGGAGCAGGGCCAGGTGGAGCAGGGCCCAGGGAGAGAAGGACACAGGGGGAGCAGGGCCCGGGGAAGCGGGTGCAGGAGAAGCAGGGAAAGGGGGAGCAGAGCCAGGGGGAGCAGGGCCAGGGAGTGCAGGATGCAGGTGGAGCAGGGCCCATTGAGCAGGGCCAGGGAGAGCAAGTTCCAGAGTAGTATCGCCAAGTGGAGAAGCACCAGGGGGAACAGGGCCAGAGGGAGAAGGGCCAGGGGGAGCAGTGCCAGGGGGAGAAGGACCCAGGGGAAGCAGTACCAGGGGAAGCAGGGCCTCCAGGATCAGGCCCAGGGGAAGCAGGGCCAAGGGGAGGAGGTCCAGGGGCAGCAGGGCCCAGGAGAGCAGGCCTAGAGGGAGCAGAGCCCACAGGGAGTTGGGCCAGAGGGAGCAGGGCCAGGGGAGCAGGGCCCGGGGGAGCAGAACCAGAGGGAGCAGGACCAGAGAACAGGGCCAAGGGAATCAGGGTCAGGAGGAGCAGGGCCCCGCAGGAGCAGGAACCGAGGGAGCAGGGCCCAGGGGAGCAAGTTCCAGGGAAGAAGGGCCAGGGGAAACAGGGCCAGGGGGAGCATGGCGAGAGGGAGTGGGGCCCGGGGAAGCAGGACCAGGGGGAGCAGGGCCAAGGAGGAGCAGAGCTCAGAGGGAGAGGAGACCAGTGGGGAGCAGGGCCAAGGAGGACAGGGTCACGAGGAGCATGGACGGCGGGGGGCAGGACCAGAGGGAAAACAGCCCACGGGAGCAGGGCCAGGGGGAGAAGGACACATCGCGAGTAGGGACCAGGGGAGCAGGGAGCAGGGCAGGGGAAGCAGGGCCCAGGAGAGGAGGGCCCAGGGGGAGTGGTGCCTAGGGGAGCAGGGTCAGGGGGAGCAGGGCCCAGGAGGAGCCAGACCAGGTGGAGCATGGCCCAAGGAGAGGAGGCCTACGGGAAACAGGGCCCAGGAGAGCCAGGCTAGGGGGAGAAGAGCTCACAGGAAGTAGGGCCGGGGGAGCAGGGTCAGGGGAGCAGGGCCCATGGGGAGAAGGACCATGGCGAACAGGGCCCAGAGGAAGCAGGGCCCAGGGGAGCAGGGCACAGGGAAACCAGGGCCCAGGGGGAGTAGAACCATGGGGAGGAGGGCCCAGGGAGCATGGCTGGGGGGAGCTGGGCCCAGGGGAGCAGGGCCCAGAAATGCAGGACCAGGGGGAGCAGGACACATGGGTGCAGGGCTTAGGGGAGTAGGTACAGGGGGAACAGTACACAGTGGGAGCAGGGCCCAGGGTAGTAGGACCAGGGAGAGAAGGTGCCAGAGGAGCAAGGCCCAGGGAAGCAGAGCCAGGGGAGCAGATCCAGAGAGAAAAGCGCCAGAGGGAGCAGGGCCAGGGGGAGAAGGGCCCAGGGAGAGCAGTCCTAGGGGGAGCAGGGCCCGGGGAAGCAGGCGCAGGAGAAGCAGGGAAAGGGGGAGCAGGGCCCATGGGGAGCAGGAAAGGGGATTAGGGCCAGGGGGAGCAGGTCACAAGGACAGCAGGAAAGGGGATTAGGGCCACAGGCAGCAGAGCCCATGGGGAGCAGTGCCATGGGGAGCAGGCACCAAGAAAGCAAGACCAGAGGGAGCACGGCCCAGGGGAACAGGACCCAGGGGAGTAAGGCCAGGGGGGAGCAGTGCCCAGGGAAGCAGGACCAGAGAGAGAAGGGCCCAGGGGAGCAAGACCCAGGAGAGTAGAGCCAGGAGGAACAGGTCCAGGGGGAGCAGGGCCAGAGGGAGTGGGTCCTGGGGAAGTAGGACCAGGGGGAGCAGGGCCAGGTGGGAGCAGGGCTCTGGGGGAGCAGAGCCCATGGGGGAGCAGGGCCCAGGAGAGCAGGGCCAGATGGAACAGAGCCCTGGGGGAGCAGGACCAGAGGGAGAACAGCCCAGGGGAGCAGGGCCAGGTAGAGCAGGGCCAGGGGAGAAGGACACACAGGGAGTAGGGCCCAGGGGAGCAGGGCCAGAGAGAGCAGTTCCCAGGGGAGCAGGGCCCAGGGGAGCAGGGCAAGGAGAAAAGGGCCAGGGAGAGCAGGGCCAGGGGAGCAGGGCCAAGGAGGAGCAGGACCAGGAGGAGCAGGGCCCAAGGAGAGGAGTCCTAAGAGGAGAAGGGCCCAGGAGAGCAAGGATGGGAGGAGCAGAACCCACAGGGAGTAGGGCCAGGGGGAGCAGGGCCAGGGGAAGCAGGACCCAGGGGAGCAGGGCCAGGGGAGCAGGGCCAAGGAGGAGCAGGACCAGGAGGAGCAGGGCCCAAGGAGAGGAGTCCTAAGAGGAGAAGGGCCCAGGAGAGCAAGGATGGGAGGAGCAGAACCCACAGGGAGTAGGGCCAGGGGGAGCAGGGCCAGCGAGCAGGGCCCATGGGTACAGAACCAGGGTGAGCAGGGCCTAAGGGGAGCAGGGCCCAGGGGGAGAGGGGCAAAGTGAAACCAGGGCCCAGGGGGAGCAGAACCATGGAAGCAGGGCCCAGGGAGCACGACCATGTGGGAGCAGGGCTCAGGGGATGAGGACCAAGGGGAGTAGGACACATGGGTGCATGGCTCAGGGAAGCAGGTCCCAGGGGAGCAGGACACAGTGGGAGCAGGGCCCAGGAGGAACACGGCCAAGGGGAGCAGGGCCAGAGGGAGCGCGGCCTCGGGGAGCAGGGTCCAGGGGGACCAGGGCCTAGGAGGAGCAGAACCAGGGGAGAGGGCTCAGGGGAGCAGGACTGGAGGGAGTAGGGCCCAGGGGAGCAAGGCCAGGGGAGCAGGGCTGAGGAGAGCTGGAACAGTTTGAGCAGGGCCCAGGGGAGCAGGGCCAGGGGGAGCAGGGCCCAGGGGAGCTGGACTGGGGGAGCAGGGCCCGGAAGGAGCAGGACCATGTGAGCAGGGCCCAGAGAGAGGAGGACTAGAGCAGTGACCAGGACAGCAGGGCCCAGGGGAGCAGAGCCAGGAGAAAAAAGCCAGGGGAGCAGGGACAGGGGTAACAGGGCCCATTGGAGCAGGACTTGGGGGAGTAGGGCTCAGGAGAGTAAGGCCAGGGGGAGCAGGGCCCGGGAGAAGCAGGACCAGGTGGGGCAGGGTCCATGGAAGGGAGGACCAGTGGGAGCAGGGCCCAGGAGAGCAGGACTAGGGGGAGCAGAGCTCATAGGGATTAGGCCCAGGGGGAGCTGGGCCAGGGGAGCAAGGCCCATGGGGAGCAGGGCCCAAGGGGAGCATGGCCCAGGGTAGCAGGGCCAGGAGATGCAGTGCCCATGGGGAGCAGGACCAGAAGGAGAACAACCCAGGGTAGCAGGGCCAGGGGGAGCAGGACACAGTGGGAGCAGGTCCCAGGGGAGCAGGGCCAGGGGGAGCAGGATAGGGGGGACAGGGCCCAAGGGATCAGGACCAGAGAGAGCAGGTCCCAGGGTAGCAGGGCCCAAGGCAGCAGAGCCAGGGGGAGCAGTGCCAGGAGAAAAGGGCCAGGGGGAGCAGGGCCAGTGGGAGCAGAGCCCAGGGGAGAAGGGCCCAGGGGAGCAGGGCCCAGGAGAGCAGGGCACAAGGGAGCAGGGTCAGGCGTGCAGGGCCCAGGCAAGCAGGACTGGGGGGAGTTGGGTCCAGGGGAGCAGGGACAGGGGGAGCAGGGCTGGGGAGGAGAAGGACCAGGTGGAGCAGGGCCCAGGGAAAGGAAAACCAGGGGGGAGCAGGGCCCAGGATAAGTGGGCTAGGGGTAGCAGAGCCCACAGGGAGTAGGGCCAGGGAAAGCAGGTCACAGAGGAGCAGTGCCCAGGGAATCAGAGCCAGGGGGAGCAGAGTCAGGGAGGAAAGGGCCAGGGGGAGCAGACCAGGGGGACAAGGGCCCAGTGAGAGCAGTATCAGGGGAAGCAGGTCCCAAGGAGCAGGCCCATAGATTCAGGGCAAGGGGGAGCAGGGACAGGGGTATCAGGGAAAGGAGAAACAGGGAACATGGGGAGAAGGGCCCACGGGAGCAGGACCCATGGGGAGCAAGACCAGCGGGAACAGGGCCCAGGGGGATAAGGGCCTAGGGGGAGCAGGGCGCAGAAGAGCAGGCCCAGGGGAAGCAGGGATCAGTAGACCAGGGCCCAGGGGAGCAAGGCCCAGGGGACAATGGCCAAAGGATTCGGGCCAGGAAGAGCAGGGCCCACAGGGAGCAGGGCCCGAAAGACCAGAGGAAGCATGACCCAGGGGAGCAGGGCCAGGGGGAACAGGATCAAGGGGGAGCAGCGCAGAGAGGGAATGGAGCACAGGCGGGAGCAGGGCCCAGAGGAGCAGGGCCCAGGGGGGAGCAGGATAAGAAGGAACATTGCCCAGAGGAGTAGGGCCGCGGGGGGGCCGGGGGAGCATGGCACAGGGGATTAAGGCCCAGGGGACCAGGGCCAGGGGGAACAGGGCTAGGGGGAACAGGGCCCGGTGAGCAGGTCCCATGAGGAGCAAGACCAGGGGAGCAGGGCCCAAGGGAAGAAGGGTCCAGGGGGAGTAGGGCACAGGGAAGCAGGGCCCAGGAGGAGCATGGCCCAGGGGAGCAGGAACAGGGGAAGCAGGGCCCAGGAGAGCAGGGCCCAGGTGAGCAGGGCCAGGGCGATAAGGGCCAGGGGATTAGGGCCAGGAAGAGCAGGGCCCATGGGGAGCAGGGCCAGGGGAAGCAGGACACAGGGGTTGCTGCGCACAGGGGTTCAGGGCCAGGGGGAGAAATACTCAGGGGGAGCAGGGCCCAGGGTAGCAGGGACAGGGAGAGCAGGTCGCAGAGGAGCAGGGTCCAGGGGAGCAGAACCAGAGGGAGTAGAGCCAGGGATACAAGGGCCAGGGGGAGCAGGGTCAGGGGAGAAGGGCCCAGGGAGAGTAGTACCAAGGGGAGCAGGGCCTGGGGAAGCAGGCCCAGGAGAAGCAGGGAAAGGGGGAGCAGGTCCAGGGGGAGCAGGGCCCAGGGGAGCAGGATCAGAGGGAGCAGGGCCACGGGGAGCAGGGCCAGAGGGAGCGGGACCTGGAAAACCAGGACCATGGAGAGCAGGGCCAAGGGGGAGCAGGACTCAGGGGGAGCGGAGCCCAGAGGGGAGCGGAGCCCAGGTTGGAGTAGGGCCCAGGAGAGCAGGGCCAGGAGGAGCAGGGCACATGAGAAGCAGGGATCAGGGGTAGCAGGGCCCGGGGTAGCACCACCCATGTGGAGCAAGCCCATGGGGAGCAGGGCCCACGGGGAGGAGGGACCAGGGGGAGCAGGGCCCAGGGTTGCAGGACCAGGGGAAGCAGGGACCAGGAGAGCAGGGCCAAGGGATTAGCGCCAGAAGGAGCAGGGCCTATGAGGAGCAGGGCATGGGGAGCAGGACCAGGTGGAGCAGGGCCCAAGGAGAGCAGGACCATGGGATCAGGGCCAGGAGGAGCAGGGGCCCATGGGAAGCAGTGACAGGGGGATCAGGGACCAAGAAAGCAGGACCAGTGGGAGCAGGGCCCAGGGGAGCAGGGTTAGAGGGAACACAGCCAGGGGGAGCAGGGCCAGAGGGGAGCAGGACTCAGGGAGAGCGAGGTCTAGGGGGACCAGGGCCCAGGAAGAGCAGAACCAAGGGTAGCAGGGCCCAGGGGAGCAAGACTTGAGGGAGCAGGGCCCAGATGAGCAGGGCTAGGGATAGCAGAGCCAACAGGGAGTAGGGCCAGGGGAGCAGGGCCCATGGGGAGCAGGGCCAGGGATAGCAGGGCCCAGGGAAGCAGGGCCCAGAGGAGAAGGGCCCAGGGGAGCAGAGCCAGGGGGATTGGGGATAGGGGGAAAAGGGCCAAGGGGAGAAGGGCTCAGGGACAGCCGTACCAGGGGGAGAAGATCCAGGGGGAGCAGGGCATAGGGAAGCAGGGCCCAGGGGAGCAGGACTAGGAGGAGTAAGGTCAAGGGGGAGCAGGGCCCAGGGAAATTGGAGCCCAGGGTGGAGCAGGGCCCAGGGGAGCAGGGCCCAGGGGGAGCAGGACACTGGGGGTACAGGGCCCAGGGGAGCAGGGCCAGGGGGAGCAGGACACATGGGGTGAAGGGCCAGGGAAGCATGGCCAGGTGGAGCAGGACATAGGGGAAACAGGGCCCAGGGGAGCAAGACCAGGGGGAGCAGGGCCCAGGGGGAGAAGGGCCCAGGGGAAGCAGAGCACAGAAGAGCAGGGCCCTGGAGGAGTAGGGCCCAGAGGAGCAGGGCCTGGGGGAGCATGGCCAGGGGATTAGGGCCAGGAAGAGCAGGGCCCATATGAGCAGGGCCAGGGGGAGCAGGGCCGAGTAAAGCAGGACCAGAGGGAGCAGGGCCCAGGGGAGCAGGGCCACGGAGAATAGCACCAGGGGGAGCAGGGACAGAGGGAGTGGGGCCCAGGAACAGGACCAGAGGGAGTATGGCCCAGGGGAGCATGGCCCAGGGGAGCAGGGCCAGGGGGAACACAGCCAGACGGAGCAGGGCCATAGGGAGCAGGGCCAGGATGAGCAGGGCCCAGGGGGAGCAGGATAAGAGGAAGCACAGCCCAGGGGAGTAGGGCCAGGGGGGAGTTCAGCCCAGGGGAGTACGGCCCAGGGGAGCAGGGACAGGGTGAGTAGGACACAGGGGAGCAGGGACCAGGGGAGCAGAGCCAGGGGGAGCAGTGCCCAGGAAAGCAGGATCAGAGGGAGAAGGTCCCAGGGGAGCAGGGCCCATGGGGAACAGGGCCCATGGGAAGCAGGACAAGGTGTAGTAGGGCCCAAGGAGAGCAGGACCAGGATATTAGGTCCAGGGGGAGCAGGGCCCATGGGGAGCAATGCCCGGGGGGAGTAGCACCCAGGAAAGCAGGACCAGAGGGATCAGGGCCCAGGGGAGCAGGGCCAGGAGGAACAGGGCCAGGGGGAGCAGGACCAGAGGGAGCGGGACCCAGGGAAGCAGGACCAGGGGGAGCAGGGCCCAAGGGGAGCTGAGCCCAGGTGGGAGCTTGGCCCAGGGAGCAGGGCCAGGAGGAGCAGGGCCCGGGGGAGCAGGACTAGAGGGAACATGGCCCAGGAGAGCAGGGAGCACTGTTGGCATTTTTCCTCCACTTCCCCATGGGCAAAGGACATCAGAGACGACCTGAGGTACCTCATCTGCCAGGCACATGTCTTCGCCTCCACCTGGGAGGGAGGCCATTCTTCCTGGTGATCTGCAATAGTCAGCTGGACCTCATGATGGCTCTTCTTAGCCTGTTGACTCAGGGCATGAGGGGCCTAGAGTGATACGGTGAGTCCTACCACCCTTCAAGGAGCCATGGCTGTGACTCCTGGGGATGCCCTGCCTCTGGGACAGAGGCCTCCAGCCCAAAGAGCATAATGTGAGTGGCTAAGCAGAAGCTTGGCTGGGGGTTGCTTATGTGCCCCGCCCAGGAGGGTTCCCTTCCCACTCCTCCAGAGATGTTCAGCGGGTTACAGATCTACTGGTCTCCATGGGGCCCAAACATTGTGCAGAGCCTTCTGCAAACCAGGCCTGAGTCTCTTCCTCTGTCACTGATTGTGGGAACCCCCTGAGGCCATAAGTGCAGGTGGGGAGAGAAAGCAGAGGTGCTGGGGGGACAATGGGCATTTAGGACACTGCATCAAGTGACCTTGGGCTGGCTCAGGCCTGGTCTCATGTACACCACTTCCATGTGATGATGGGACGAGACTGAGGGACCCAGGTAGGGCTCCTAGGTGACCTTTGTTCCGGTTCTCTCCTATTTCTGCCAGGAATCACACAGACCAGGTAAATGCCAGAAGCTGGTAGGGATGCGATTTATGTCAGGGAACACCAGGGGTCCTTATCCAATTCAGGCATACTGAGGCTGGGATCATGAACCCTGGAAAGATCACCTGGGAGACCAAAGGACAGGAGAGGTCATGTGAAAATGGAAACTAAACTGAGAACATTGGGTTGCTTCCAATGAGGGCTGGTTCTTTTCCTTCTCTTCCCTTGTCAGAATGGCAGGGATTATATAGAGAAAGGGCAGTAAAGTCCAGAGATATGTTCTTGGGGCATTTGAGGTGCTGGATGCCCATGACATTTTGATCCCCACTTCCACCCTCTTCTGGAACATCAGGTTGAAGTAGTGGCCACTTTCATGAGTTATAGTCGATCACACTCTATAAAGAGGTTCTAGTTCCCAGGCAGGTGGCCTATGTGAGGCTAGTGCAACTTTTCACCTCTGCAGAGCCAACAAAGCAGAAGGAGACCCTCTTCCTGAGCTGGTTACTCCTCCCCATTCTGACCCTGATCCTCAAGGCAGAGTTGGGATCAGGAGTATAGAGGCTATAGTTTCTGGGATTGTTGTAGAGAGAATGTCCAGGCCTCCAGCTAGAGGAGCCACTATCTGGAGATCTAGATGCCTCAGAACCAACACATAGGTAGGTGAAAGGACCTACCAGACCCTGCTGCGCAAACCATGATCCTCCAGCACTCAGGTCTGGGCCCTGAAACCTGACTTACTTTTCTGCAGTTTCATAGAAGTCCATCTGGTCAAAGTTGCTTGTGCGCTGCCATCCTGAAAACCCTTTCACAGGGCTTCCTCCATGGTTATGGTGGGCTCCAGTTTGAACAGAGACCAAAGCACTGGGCTGGAATTCACTGGGATCCATCAGGGACCACAAGGTCACCCTCCATTCTCTTCTTCCCAACGTGCCCTCCTACCTTTGTTACATCTGCCCCATCATGTTCATCTCAAAACATTCACATTGGGACTCCAGGAGTTGTACCGGTACCTTATGCCAAACATTAACACCAAGGTCTGCATTGGCCTTGTGATTTTACTTGTATTCTTCAGTGGTGTGGTGTTTTATGTCCTGAATGTCTTTTTATCCTCCACAATCCACCTGGTTGAAGTCCTAACCCCCAATGTGGTGGTATCTGGAGATTGGCTTTAGTGTTTAGGAGGGTTAGATGAGATCCTGAGGGTGGGTTCATGAGGGCATTAGTGGTCTTCCTGGATAAGAAAGAGACATTGAAGTTATGTCAGTCATGTGAGGACACAGGTGAGCCAGCAATCTTCTCTAGCAGGGAGAAGAAAAAGCCCTCATGGGACTCTGGGTCAGGCCCCCTTCCTGTGGGACTCCAGACTCCAGAACTGTGAGAAATGAATATGTAGGGTTCCATCTACCCAATCTATGGCATTCAGTATGGCAACCCACGCTAACAGAGACCGTGCAAAGAATGGCCTGGGAGCATGGCTACAAACTGGGACAAAGATAAGCATCCCCATCCAGAATTCAAAGAGAGCTTCCCTATGAGTGCCACATCACCACAGGATCCTGATTGGGGTTCCAGGACAATGTGTGTGGGTGTCTGCAGTGTTCACCCTTGGGGCCAGTACCCCTAAACCCACTTCTGCTTGTGATGTCCTTTGTGCTAGGAACAATCAGGTCCATGATGGAAGGTGAAATTCCTAGGGGAGGAACCATCTTATAGGGACAGCCAACTCTAAATCCTGGCTCACGTTAGCTCCAGAACCTCCTCTGACCTTGAGTCTTCTATGTGATGGAGAAGATCATTGGAAACAAAGATTGATGCACTCACAGGGCTCTGATGGGCACCTGAGATGAGGCACATTTCATCTACTGGTGCAAGATCAATGTTCCTGGAATGTCGGTCTCTCAGCTTGTCCCCTACCCTCAGGACTTCCCTTCCAGTTCTCTACATCCCAGTCTCCTTTGTCCATCCCATGCTTTTCCCTCTGTCAGAGCTCCAGGAAAAGTTCTGGGTCCCTGGGAAGAACACTCACACAAGGAAGCAAGAAAGTGCTTCCACATCTGGATTCTGAGGAATGTGCCTATGGACCAGGAACTTGAAACGTTGCCAGTGCCTGAAATCTTCATAGTTGCTCTGAGGTCCACTGGAGTCATCTGGTGGCACCGTAGCCTGGAAGGTGGGCAGTTCGCCCTCCCCATACACTCCATCTGGTGATTGTTGGGCGTTCATTGGGAAAGCAATGGGGGCCAGGTGTGCAAATGGTGGTGATGCTGGGGGACTAAGGTTACAATAGCCCCCATGGTTCCAGATCCACCCACTGGCTGAGGCAGGCACAGTTGTTCTCAGTCCAGAAGGTGCTGGTATAAATGAAGCAGGATGCTCCACAGCCCCACAAGAGACCCCCGGGACCCACCAGTTGAGGGGTGCTTGAGTGTGGGCAATGTTCTGAATATGAGGAGGCCCTGTTAACTTCAGTTCTGCCCCATGTTGTCCAACGGTGAACAGCCCACGCACATATGGTTGCCCAGGGTAAGCAGACAGCACCAGAGGGTTACCCATGGGAGATGGGTAAAGTCACCCATGGTGCCAGGGGCAGCTCCCAGAACAGCTGGTGTATTGGCACAGGGGCAGCTGGAAGAAAGGGCAGGCCCCTGAATGTGGACATGTTGCAACAGGATTAAAGTTCATGCCTGGTCTCTGTGATGCAGATGCTGTGGAGGCAAAACAAAGAGGAGAATGGAGGAGTGGAAATGGCAGCAGGATTGAGCCCCACCTCCCCAGTTCCTTAGTCAGTGGGAATCTGAGGACAAATGCTCACAGCTCAGGGCCCTGTGGGGAGGGAAACTGTGCAGTTTGCAAATGTCCCTGAGTACATTTCATGCTGTGTTCCCTTTGTCATAGTTCTACCCAGAGAAAACTCATTCCCAGTACACCAGGATACCCTGAATACTGTCTGTGGACCGTGAAACCTCAGTTTCCCTGCCTCTGAGAGGCCCCTTGTGCATCCTTTGCAGACACTCCATTGGCCTCCTAGGTGACTCCCTATCAATGGATAAGTTTGACTCTGCTCAGTGGCACCATGCCCCTCCCCATGCTCACCAACAGGGTAAGGGACCATCTCCTGGGCAGTTCTAGGCACTCCAAGGTCATTTATGAAGGTGACAGGTCCTAAAGATTATTGCTCCGTCACTTCCTTATTCTTCCTTTTGCTTATACTCCTTGTATTACCCTCCCATTCTTTCCTAGACTTGCACAAATAAACAAAAAAGCCCCTAAATAAAATCTCTTTATAGCTAGAGTGGGAAATTTCAACCCAAGACGCAGAGAATGACCTGGCTATAGCAGATGCTCAGGGTCCAACTGAGCAAAGCTGGGCAAAGTTTGAATGTTGGATCCAGACATTCTGAAGGGGGGGAGGGGCTGAGGGCAGCAGGCCTGGGTAGGGGGCTGGGCAGACATTCCATGAAGACCTCTGGCAGGTATGGAAGAACCTCAAGTTCACATCAAGTAGTTCATTAGTGACACAAGAGGTGTGTGCCTATGGGCCATTTTGAAATAGTTTCTCAAATGCACAGGAGACTGGTGTGACAGGTGCCCCTCTATTCCAATGCCTCACCTATAATCTTTGTTTTCGTCCCCTGCTGGGCAGGGCCAGTGAGCAGGGCTCTCATCAGCCACAAGATCATGGGTATAAACAACCAATACTCTAAGCTTTAGGTTGTGCCTTGCATTCTATGGATATAATGTGTTTTCATCCCATCCTGTCTGTAAAATGCACACTTTGGTGTTCATGAAATATTCAACATCTTGTTATAAGCCTTTTCAAAGGAACGGAGGGGAAATCCTTGATACTCAGGAACTGAAAACAAGCTTCTTTCATTCTTATTTCACTTGTCAAGTCTTCTAATTATTGCCCACATTCATGTCATTGATATTATAGCGGGCAGTTTTTTTGTTTTTTTTTTTGAATCAGTGAAATAATAGTGCAGTATGGAAAAACATGTCTTCTCATTCCACAGGGTTTTTTTTTTTTTCTTTTTTTAAGTAATGGTATACTGTAACTAAAGATGGAGAGTATATTTTTGAAGCAAGGTTGATTTGGTAGACTGAGATAAATTTCATGGCCCTTGCAAACTCTCTAATCAGTGCTTTGCTACTGAGCTTCACCCCATACCCCATGCAATCAATTTTGAACTGTTTCAAAATGCTAGACCCCAGATGCATATAATCCAACTAGCTCAAATCCAATTCGTGCAAGGAGGTCATGAGATGAAGCCATGAACTGTCCTTATGCCCTACCATGAAAGAAAAAGATTTCTTAACAGGGATGTCTACTTAATTAGGAACATTGGCCCAATGGCTAAAGGCTCTGTCTGCCTCATGTAGAGCCCTTAGTTCTGTGCTTTTGGCAGTGTCACCTGTAACATGTCTTTGCCATTATATTTAAAGTGATACTAATTACCCAAATCCCCAGAGAGAGCATCAAGGGAGTGGATTTTCTTTTTCAATATGTTCCAAGGTCATGTGAATCATGGTACACATTCGAAAAATTTTCAGCTAAAAGTATGCCATGTAGGAGAAAAAGAAGAGGATCAATTTGCTGTCTGCTGAAATTGGTCAACTTTGCCAAGTCTTCATTAAACGTAGAAGAAAAACCTTTAGAGAGAACATTTGAGCATCTGTATCTATTGGGAGAGCTCTCCTTATGCAGTAATATGCGAAGGACAGTAAATCAAGAAATGTACTGTAGGCAAATTCAAGGAATGGGGTTTTCAGAGGTTGTCCAGACCTATAATTCTCTGCAGAACTGTTTCTTACTGGAAGCTACAGATGGACTGGGAGAAAAGCACACACTGATGTTTGGATGAATGAATGCGAATCAAAAGGACTGAGTGCAAAAGGGGTAAAATCACCGGGCCCAAGATGAGCCTGTGTGTCAGGGTAGAGAGAATCCAAGAACTGCAGCAGGGTGGTCTCTAATGCAGGGATGGCAGGTTTGTAGATGCACTTGCTGAATGGAGGGCCAGCCCAGAGGCTCTGGGACGAGGAGCCGCCTTTCCTAAGATACCCAGAAGCCTTCAGACTCCCTTGGTCTTCTTGCAGGCAGCTCCCGGCTTCCAGTCCGCCCAGCACCCTTCGCGCATGCGCACGCCTTTGGCTGGAGGCGCTCGCGGGCCGCCACCCAAGGGCTCCAGTGTCAGTTGGGGCTCTGGCGTCCGTTGGGGCTCCAGCAGGGCAAGGCGCAGGCGCGAGCGCAGAGGCCGGTTCCCAACGGCCGGCCGGGCTCCCATGGCGGCGTCCAGACTCAGTCCCATAGGCCCCGAGGTACTGGACCCGCGAACCTCTCCCGTCCCCAGTGTGTCCCTGCCTGGTCCTGTGCTCCCAGGGCAGCCCAGGAGCCTGCCTTGCCTCCCCTGGGACGCGGGCCATCCGCACCAGATCCGGAAGTGAGGGGTGTGTTGTCCAGTGCGACCCCACGTCGAGGCGTCGTCCATCCATGTCCTTTGCAGCCTGTGTGGCGCCTGGGCTCCAGGGCACCTGTGCGGTGCTTGAGAAGCAGGGTCCCAGTCAGCAGGTCCTCGACTTGGCTCCTGTCCATGTCAGACGAAGGGTGATGGTCATCTTCTTGTTCCCTGTGAAATCTGTGAATGTTGGGGACACTGTTTTCTGGCATCCGGGTTGTTAGCTGAAGGACGCTCTTTTCCCGTGATCTTAGCGACTTTGCACAAGGGAATATACTGAGCCGAGTTTGCTGAGTGAGATGTGGTCACACTGTGACTGACGTGCTGTCGTAGGTTGGCTGTTGGTGGGAGCCTCTGGACAGAGCACCTGAATGATGATGGGAGATCCGTGTGACCACAAGTAGTGTGCAATAAAGAGTCATGTTTTATTATTATTAAATTTTGTGGTACTCATCTTTTACTTGAGTAAAGTTATGTGTTCTTTTTTGTAAATGTTCATTGGCCACTGGGGTGTCAGAGTTTGGTTTTGGGGATGCTAATATGTTTTGATTTTGCCTTTGCCTGCTGTGTAAGAATTGTGGGGTGCATGGTTGCATCTGACTATGTTGCAAACTTTTTTCCTTCTTGGGAATTGTGGAAATTTAGAGGCCAAAGGCGTGCGCATGCGCGAAGGGTGCTGGGCGGACTGGAAGCCCGGAGCTGCCTGCAAGAAGACCAAAGTTATGTTTCAAGTTGGCTGGTGAGAATATGAGATTTGTATGTGTCTGGATGGATTATTGAAAGAAAGTTGTATCTCTAATGAGAGAGTAGGACTGGTTACGTTTGGAGGGTGTGGGAAATAATACATACAAACTCAGGGAGTTTGGTGTAGGTGTTTGTATTTTGGCTTTAGAATATTTCACCTGTGGTTCTCTGCAGTTCCCCCCCCCCCCGCGGCCGCAATGCTGCAATTTTTGTTTGTATCATGGGGTATTTGGAAGAGATATGTGTATGTGCATGTGCATATGAGCAATGTTAAGTAACGTCATTAGGTGTATTTTCGGTGGGTATACAGTCGATTTTGGGAAATGCAGTGGGAATGTTTGGCTACTCAGGAGATCATGTATAGTTGTGGGTTTGCTTGTTGTTGTTTTATGGATTTTTGTATTTCCTTGTGTGAGGTCAGGTCTATGACTAATCTTGAGTGGCAGAATGAATATGTGTGATTGTGAAGTGTATGTTATTCTCCTTTTTGGGAGATGGATAATTTATATCTTTATGAATATCTGGAAAGGTGTGACTTTGCATATGCAGGTAGTGTGAGATAATAGGATATTTGCATATTTATATGTAGCTATTTGATGCTTGTGGAGATTTACATGTGTATTGAATTTGTAGTTACTAGCATTCCTTGGGTGTCTGTGGGGTGTTTTAGGAACAGAGTTGTGTGAAGTAAGATTGTGCAGGGGACATGGGTACAAGTATTCCAGGGGTCTGGCAGTTTTGGTGAATATCTTCTGGGGGAATGTATTTTACGTGAGGACTTACTAGTATGTAACTGGGAAGTAAGGCTGTCTGTATCTGATGGAATGCTGGGCCTGTGCATTGATGCCAAAAAGTGGGAATTATGTTTGTATGTATTACAGGTATGTAATATGCTACAAGTATTTCTTAGTATTTGGGGGATGTAGGAGCTGGTTTCCATTTTTAAAAATTAAAAGTTTATAAAATTTATAAGTGGTTTGATGTATATTTTTAAGTGGCATGCTAGAGAATATTGTGGGTCTTTGGCATGTGTACTACTTTATGTATATTGAGCTATGGGGTGGATGAATCATGTAAGTTTATTTTCAGAAATGTGGTTGTTATATCAAAGTGTATTTGTTTGGAGAATTCTGGGGTGTCTACATGTGTGTGGAAATATTTGTGGATAAGGTTTATGTTGTGTTCTGAAGATGTGGAATTTGGCAGTGTTTGAGAGAGGTCTGTATATTCAGGTATTGGGAATGTTTTTATATATGTGTTAGTGTGTGGGAGTTATATGTGTATTAGTCATTGTACCTTTGTACATGTGTTTGCTGTTCTCTTCTGTCTGTATTGTTTTGGTACTGTGATTTGAGCCCAGGGCCTCACACTTGTGTAATTAGTGTTTTTGTATGTAGGCATAAGAGTGTTTGGGTATGTTTGGGCTCAAGGGTCCTCTTTCTGTTTAATCTGGAATGTAATGTTTAGAGAGATTGGTGATGTTGCTTGAAAGAGTGGTCCTGATGTTTGTGTTTGGTCTTATGTATTTGAAATCTATAGGCTATTGGTGGTCATGTGAGTATTTTAACTCATGGAGTTTTGGTGAGTATTCTGGGGTTGTGGGAGGTTCGTTGTGTGTGTTTAGAAATAGAGAAGCCATGTAGACTGGCTGTGCATTTGGGAATAGCAGATTGTAGGAATTTTAGGGCTTTAGGCTTTTGCTTCAGTTTTGGCTGGGGGTGGTGTGTGAGACAACTTGTGTATGCTAGGTGGTTTTCTGGAGTCTGTGCCCATAGTATTTTCACAGTGTGCATATGGACAGTTTGTCTATTGTATGTTTGTATCTAGCGCATGTGTATGTGTGTGCATAGTTATAGTAATGACGTGAACATTCAGGGTACTAGGGTTTTCTATTTTAGGTAGAAACTGGTAATTTGTCTATGTGTTGATGGTGCATGTGTCACCAGTGAAGGGTTTGAGAATGTCTTCAAAAATGTAGGATCCTCTACTCAAACCTTCAGGTTTCTTGGCAGAGAAGAATTTAAGGCCCAGATTTTAGGGAAAGTGAAAGAGCTTGTCTGCAAAGCAAAAGTACACACTTGAAAGGCTGAGTGTGGGCATACTTAGAGGCCGAGTAGCCTCCCAGTCAGATGGTTGGTGGCTTATAATGTTCAGGGGAAGTAATATTTATAAGCAGGGGTTGAATATGAAGGGGATTCTCATGATTTGGGAGGTCTTTTGTGGAACCCTGCTCAGTTTCATTAGCATCTACTTATGCAATCAATGGGTGTATACGTACATGTGTTAAACAGCCTCAATAAGTAAAAAGGTGAAAATTAGGGTTAGGAATATTTCTGGAGCATCTGCATGAGGAAACAGCCTGAGCTTGCTCAAGATTGTAGTCACTTTGTAGTTAGGTAGAATACTGGCTCTGGGCTTGCTGTGTGACCTACATTGCTTGGAGTCCTCCTCTTTTTTTTTTTTTTTTTTTCTATAATTGACAAGAGGACATCATGAGTCTGATTGCTGGAGGATATGGCCTTGGGAGAGCTGCATGTCCCTATCACTTCAGTGAGGCCAGACTGGGGAAGGAGTGCTGTCTGGCAGAGACATCCCTAATACTGACCCTCAGATGCCATGCCTGAGAGGATAAATGCCTATCACTTTGAATTGCTGAATTTTCCAGTGTTTGTTAGTCTACAATATCAGTTCACTAGGTAACTAGTACTCCCCAAAATCAATACACACCATAAGATTAGATTTCAGGTATCAAGTGAAGAGAAAACCACAGAAGTTGAAATCATTTTGTACCAGGCAATGTATTCTTCCATTTGCACTTTTCCTCAAGCCTATATTTGTAGCCCTTCCCTTCTTTCTGTAGAGACCCTGTCCTTTAATTTATTTGCTTACTGATTCTCTCCAGAAATTCCATGTGTGAATCCATAATACATATATTTGTTTATTGTCTATTTTCTTCTATGGGATGAAATATCCATAAGAGGGATGGTCTTTCAGTGTCTCTTGGTGCTTAATAAGTAATCATTGAAGGAATCAAAGAATGCTGTCTTATGTTGAGTTCCTTGCAGTTCAGTCCCTGAGACAGTTTTGTAAGCAGGTTTTTTGTTTGTTTGTTCATTGTTTTTGTTTAAAGTAATATTCAAAGAGAGCATAATCAGGCTGAGGAGAAGTTGAAATATGACCCAGACCCCCAAACAGTCTCAGCTAGCCTTATGGGTCAGTGGGGGATTAATATTGTAATTAGGGGTGTGCTCAGCTTTTTATTACCCATTTATCCATGAAACCACCCTAGAAAGTTGTAAGAGCTCTTGAGGGTGCTCTCCATAGCTGATGCAGATGTCAAGGGAGCTGACAGCCAAAGCTGTTTCCAGCAGCATTCCCAGAAATTGGTAAAAGAGTCCCTTCATTGAGAATAGAACCAGGTTTCAGATGTCAGTATTCAACATAGTCTTCATCTGTTCAGCTCAAATTCATTACTTTCATTTCCATTCTGAGGAAGGAAAAAACAAATGTGTGTTTGTGTTCAGGATTGTGGGAGTTTTTTATGTATGTTCAGAGTGCTTTAGGTTTATATGTTTAGGTTTATGTGAATGAATTTAGAGGCTGTGAGAACTGTGTACCAGAGGGAGATATATATATATATATATATATATATATATATAATTTTCAGTTGTAGATGCACACAATTCCTTTATTTATTTATTTTTGTATGATGCTAAGAATAGAATCCAGTGCCTTATATAAGCTAGGCAAGTGCTCTACCACTGAACCCCAGCCCTAGGCCCAGCCCCAGGCCCAGCCCCAGCCCCAGGCCCAGCCCCTAGCATATACATTTTTGATACGAAAGAATTTCAGGAGAAAATTTGCTAGTTTTTGTTGAGCATTTTACATCATGTGTGTGTTTTTTTCACTGTATCCCAATAGAGTCAATGACTTGAGAAGTAGTTTGAATGAGCTTTATTAGCAACAAGCTGGCCTGATGGAATGGAAGATGGTAGGCTCAAAGAAACACATAATGGTCCTAGGTGGGTGCATAAGTTGTCTAGTGTTTCAGAAAAGTAGCCTCTTCTGGAGTGTGGGCTGTGTATGTCTTATCTTATTCATGTATGTCACCAAGAGTTCCAGTCCAGTAGGTCTAAACAAGACTTAATTGATCAAAGTTTCTGTGTTAAAATTCTTGATTAGAGTAGTTTGTGGGTTTTGTTGTGGTCAACATTTCTTTTTCTGTTATTGGGGGGGTTATGGTTACTGGGGATTGAACTCAGGGGCATTTGGCCACTGAGCCACATCCCCAGCTCTAGTTTGTCTTTTTTTTTTTTTTTTTCAAATTTAGAGTTTTTATTTTATTTTTTTTTTAATTTTTTTTATTGGTTGTTCAAAACATTATAAAGCTCTTGACATATCATATTTCATACATTAGATTCAAGTTGGTTATGAACTCCCAATTTTACCCCAAATACAGATTGCAGAATCACATCGGTTACACATCCACATTTTTACATAATGCCCTATTAGTAACTGTTGTATTCTGCTACCTTTCCTGTCCTCTACCATCCTCCCTCCCTCCCCTCCCATCTTCTCTCTCTACCCCATTCCTTTCATTTTGATGGGCATGGAAATCATGGTGTGGTTATTTGTATGAGAAAATGAGATGTTGTGCTTTTCCTGAAAGGATGGTAAGAATTCAGAGGGCTTCAGTGTTTTTTTACTCTTTTTTTGTGGGGTGCTGGTTTCCCTAAAATGTTGATGTTCATTCAAAGTTTAGGGTTTGTTTTGTTTTCAAATTACCCATGAGAATCTGATATATATATTCACCGGTGTGTGTGATGGTGTCTGCATGGCTGTTTGAGAACAAGGGAAAGTCATGATGTGTTTTGTGAGACTGTGCAGGGTTTAGAGTATTTAGAGGGCTGTTGTTTATTTGTTTAGGCTCATGAATTCACCTTGGGATGTTTGGGTGTAATATGTGTGTTTGCGTATGGGCTATGTTAATGAATGTGTTTGGGTATATATCTATGGGTTTGTCATGTGATTGATATTGTTGGGAAATGGAAGAGTGGTATTTGTATACTTGAGATATGGGATATACTTGGTTATGTGGGGTTTTATTAAAAAAAATTCTTTTCTTTATTCATGTATATGTACTTGCATGCCTGAAGGCTGGTCAGTTACTAATTTTGTGGAGTAGTAGGATGAATATGTTCAGGTGTGGTGTGGAGTTGGTAGGGTTCTGCATTTTTATAGACAAGGAGTTATTCATATTTGGGAGTGTGTGAACTTGTATATGAAGATAGTATAATGTTTTGTGTATAATTTGGTATATTTTTATGTAATGGGTAACTGTGTAGAAATTAAATGCCTATGGAGAGTTATTTGTGTCTTCAGTTTGTATTAACTACCACAGCTCAGGTGTGTGTGGGTGTATTTGTGTTGCATGTATCAGTAATAGTTGTGAGAAGGAGAATATTTAGGTGTCAATTAGTATGTGTGCTTAAGGGACATGGCAGTTGATGTCTGCTTTCTGAGGCCATGTATGTATGAATTAGGAAGTTATTCATAACTGGGGGTTGAGGAAGTTATTTGTAACTTCCTCAAGCAGAAAGTTATTTGTAACTGGTATGTGATGAAGAGGTGACATTGTGCATATATATGGGGGTTATTAGCATTTTGTTTATATGTTTTAGGGATACATGATACAGCTATTTGTTAGCATTTGAGTAAAAACAAAATGTGTTTTACTCGCCTGTGATAATTTGGATTTTGTAAGTGAGCTTATGTGTATTTTAGATGATATTCTTGAGATATTTTTTGTGTCTCAGGCATGCAAATTGGTTTGTGGATTTGTAGATGGATGGTTGAATTCTATAAATTTCTTCATTGGGAATGAGGTTGCTAGGAGTAGTCAAAGTGTGTTTCTTTGGAGAATACTGTGCCATTTCTAGGTGTGGATAGGAATGTTTGGCTGGTCAGGTTGGCAGGTTGCATTCTGGAGATGTGGAATACTGTATAATGTTTTAAAGACACTCTATATTCATTATTTGGATATATTTATGTGTCTCTCTTTCCTTTCCTGTTCTGAAATTATGTATATATTGATCTATAGAGATTAATGTGTGCATGGTTTTTCGTGTGTTCTGGTATTGAACCCTCTGTCTGATTGCATACAAAACTAGCATTTTTGTGTTTTGTGTGTATGTAGGCACCCAAGTGATTAGGTGTATGTTCATTGTTTTGTGGATGTGTGTATTTAGAATCTTTGTATACAGGATTCTCAGGAATTGTGTTTTGTGTTTATTGTGGCATATAATTCTTGATGATTTTGGTGATGTTTGTAGAATGTGTGGTTCTGATATATAATTATTTTTAGTCTCATGCATTTGAGAAGTATAAATTGTTGGTGGCTGAGTGTGTTTTGAATTCATTGGGCTCTTGTGATGTGTACTCTGGCAGATGTGAGAGGTTCATGGTGTGCTTGGAAATATATTTGGATGTTATGGAATGTGTGTATTTTAGAACTGTGGGATTTCACGTGGGTCTGTTGTGTAGTTCAAGAGATGACTGGTTGTATATTTTTGGTTTTCCAGAGTCTTTGCCTGTAAGATATTCATTGGGTATATATGAGCAGTGTATTTGTTGTACAGGTATGTGTCCAACTGATGTTGTACCTGTATGAATACTTGTAGGAATGTGCTTGAACATTTAGTTTGAATAGGGTATTTTTCTCCAAAAATTCATGTAGTGACAGGTGGTGTTTCTGTGCGTTTGGGATGGAGATATCAGATGTTCATCTGCTCAGAAGCCATGAGGTGTATTTTTGTCTAGAGGTGTTAATGCAGTATTGTTTGTGTATTTGGGATTGGAATTCAAGTTAGTACCCTGGGGCAGGTAAATTTTGTGTACATATTCTTTGTGTGCTGGAGCTGCCAATAACCAGCTATGGTAGCTGATGCTGCTCATCCCTTTCAGTTTGGTGTTCAGAAGCATCGGGTTGTTAGGTTGAAGTTAGTCTTGAGATAGATATACTTTGTACACTAAAAGTCAAGGCTTTCTTACCTACCTCTAGATTATTTACCAGAATACTTCTATTGTGTGTTTGTGTGTGTGTGTATGTGTGTGTGTACCATGTTTTATGAACAGGCATCTGTGTGAAGTAAATATATTCAGGAAACAATGTGTTCATATCTTACAGATTGTGCATGCATTGTGAGTGGGGCATCAGGACACATCACAACAACTATAAAATGTTTGTGCTGCTTTGCTGTGTCCGAGACAGCCAGTAATGAAGAGGCGGAGAGGTAAGAGAAGAAAGGCTTCATTTTTTCAAGAATCCTTCTTGTCAGAAATGAATGCCTAGCTCCTGATTTCATCTTGCTTAGTGCTGTTGAGTGAAATGTGTACAGTGTATTATACATTTGTTCTCTCAGTATTGTTCTCTCAGTCTTGGGAAGGTGGGCACAAGGGCAGTTCACTAGTGTTTGACAGAATGTCCTTTAGAGGATCTGGGGTTGTGTGGGTCTTATCTGTGTCCAGTGGACATTGAGCCATC
Source organism: Marmota monax (assembly GCF_021218885.2). NCBI lineage: Eukaryota > Metazoa > Chordata > Mammalia > Rodentia > Sciuridae > Marmota > Marmota monax. The sequence continues at coordinate 58,892 of NW_026694624.1, read as the reverse complement.
TGTATCTGTGAATCTAAGATAACGTGATTGTTTAGATGCTTGCATTCTGAAGATGTGAGCATCTGGTTTCCCTTCTAGTCAGAATCTGCTCTACACTTCTGCCCATATCTTTTCATTTGGACATTTCCTATGACCTATCAAGGAGAAGTGCCCAGTACAAGGGTTAGTACTTTTAACTAACTCTATGGTTAGTCAATATGATAGAGTGAGGGTGTGGGGAGAAAGAGCACTATGTTTGTAAATCCAAAAGAAGAGAGTGGAGGAAAAAAAACTTTTAATTTAGGGTTCAGCATTACTGTGTTCCCTTGAGTCTCAGAGAAGACTTGGGATGAGGACTATTGAGAAAGGCAGGCACTGTTGAGATTGGTGGATTCTTTTAGATGGACTGAATGCTTTTTTTTTTCTCCTGTGACACAGATATGAGCTTTTGGGGACAAGAGGTAGATATTCTGGTATTGATCTTTAGTTTCCCCCAAAGATTCACCATTATACCTGTGTTTCCCACCTGATGGCACTATTGGGAGGTGTGGGAAGCTTTTAGAAAGTAGGGCTCAGTTGATGAAATTAATTCATTGGGGATGTGCACCTAAAGGGGTACTGGGACCTCTGTGCATTTCTGTCTCCATTCTCTTTTCTATTCTGTTTCTCTTTGCTTCCAAGCTCTCATGAGGTGAGCAGAACATAGTGTCTTCCAGATGTTCTGCCTTGCCACAGGTCCAGATGGAAGAGACCCAAGCAATCATAGAATGTAACCTCTGAAATCATGATCCAAAATAAATCTCTGGTTCTTTGAAAGTGTTGATCTCAGGTAAATTGTCACAGTGTTGGAAAGTGATTAGGACAGCTTCTGTCAAAATCCTCTAATCAAACCCACCTCCAATGTTTCTAAGTAGCAGGGAGCAGCTGATACTTCCTTCCCTCAACTTTTGAGCAACAAACATGACAGTAATGTACCCAGTTTATAATTGGGTCATGTAAGGATGCCCATGACCTCTTGTGTGAGAGCACTGTAGACCCCATTCAGAAATAGGAGTGGATGTGGCTAAAGGGACCCCAGGTGAACAAGCCTGGGCCTGGCATGGGAACACACATTGCACAATGGTGTGGCCTCCCAGCTAGGAGACATCTGTCTGGGCTGACAGTGTGTACTCAAAAGGGTCTATTTGGGATGATCCTCTCCTTCAGTGTCCCAAAGAAGCTTCCTCTAAAGAGTATTTACCTGAGAAGACTCTCTTTCTACTTGAAATGTTTTCTTCATATTGAGCACTCATTGAGTGAATGTTAAGAACATTTTGTTTTATAGGAGGGAATGTGCTCTCTGCTTTGCACTTTTCTCTTCTCTTATATTTTCAACACCAAGGTGTGTGCCTGAAATCTGTATTTTCATCCCTCCACTTTTATCTGCAATGTTAGAAGATCAATAGCATTGAACAAATAGCTAATTGCATGTGTCTGTGTTCAGACTATGTATGGGGTATCCTATCCTGTGTGTTTGTGTCTTTGTGTGTGTGTTTGTAAACTTGGTCTTCTAGCACTAGGAATTTGTGTTCTTGTGTGTTTCATGTGTAGAGGTATGAAAGAACATGAAACAGGACATCATGAATTATCTTATGTGTGAGTGTTTGATTGTCATGTGTATTGATTGTGTCTGAGTGATTTCTTGGGTCAGTGCCTTTCTAGCAAAATGTGTGTTTGGGTGTTATTGCTGGTTTTGTAGGTGTTTTTGGCATTGTGGCCTATTGTGAACATGTGTGCATGCATTTGAGAAGAGCTAGGATGTTATTTTACCACTCAGTGTTGGATCTGTGCATTTTCAGATCTTAGAGTGTATATGTATGTTCATGGTGCCTAGGTGAGAATTTTGAGACATACTCTTTGGTGTACAGAGATTTGGAGAGAATGGGATTAAGGGTGTTGGGGTGTTAGGAGTTATGTGTACATGGCCCATGGATGTGTACAGTTTCTATTGATAATGTCTTAAGAGGGACTGCTGTGTATGTCTTATTTAGGGCTTTGAGATGATTGTGTTATTCTTGGGAATGAAGGGGTATCCTTTGTGAGTATGTAGGAGGAGTTAGCAGTGTCTGTGTATATCTGGGATTTTTGTTGAACTTCATATTCTGAGGCATTCTGTGTATGTGCATATTTTCAACCTACAGGTGATTGTATATGTTTTCATTTGAGAATGGAAATTGATGTCATATGTTAATAAGTATATTTGTTTAGTCCGAGTCTACTCAGTTATTGAGGGAGAGTTTGTGTGATTGCATTTTGGGTAATAGTGACTGGTATGTGTTTTTCTAGGGTATGAGGTTATGTGTATCTGAAACATACCAAATGCCCTCATCCAAAAGACTCTTGCCATAATTAAGCCTCTCCTCTTGTCAGATCAACAGCATGTCTGAAGAGGTTATTGTGCTTGGTAGCATCCTCCTTCTTGTAAATGCTAGATTTACACACAAAAGGTGTGGTAAAGTTAAAATCTGTAAACTTGTTGTACAAAAGATATTGTCTCTGTTTTCTTGGTAAAAACTTGTGAAACCTGTGTCTGAACTAGTGGATAGAATGAAAAGCACTTGTCAAGTGAACCTTCAAGCCCCCACCTGCCATGGGATATAAAGTTCAAAATATTTCCAAAATATCTTTCCAGAGAATGTTTTAGGCATGAACCATACTCTGGATCAGTCGACTGCAGCCAATAAACCTGCTTCCTGAGAATTCCTCTGGTGTCCACCCTCTTCTGTCCTACTTCATATCTATTTTAAGTGTTTCTTGGAGGTGACTGGAATTATGAGACTTTGTAAGAAAGATCATTGATTGTGATTTAATTGGGTTTTGGTGTGTATTTGTTTTATACTTGGGCATGAGGAACTCTGGGTATACAGTCAAGCATTCTGGCAGATAGGAAGTTTATGCAATTGAGGATTTTCAGAGTTCCACAGTGTTGTGTGCTTGTGACTGTGTGCATTAAGAGATATGAGCAGTCCTGTACATACCTGTTCATAGTGACTGAATGGTTACATGTGCTTTTGGGTCTGTGAGAATACTGTGGATATGTAGATTCAGACAGACACCTGTGTTCTCAAGCTCCTGTAATCTAGGGCTGTGAATGCATTTAGGATATGTGGTGGCTATGTATTCATTCTTGAGCTGGAGGTAGCTGGTGTTTGTTTCCACAGTGGGAATATAGGATTTATGTTTATATGAGAATATGAGTGAGGAGGCTTGGGTACTGACAGTATATATGGTAATTATTGCATGGTGGGACTTGTGGTTAGTTATTAAGAGGAGTGTTTGAATGGAGTGTTTTTGTGAATATATGTATTTTATTTGTTTGTTTGTTTGATTGGGAAGATGTGAGATTAGAGAGCACAGTGGTAAAATATATGTATTGGGGCCACACATGTGTTACGTTTGTATTTGGGAAATGCTGATAGCTAGATTGTAGTTGACATCATTGATGTGTACACTTGGAGAAGGCCTAGGAAACTTTATGTGTGTTTGGGAATAAGTGTTTGCAGATCAAATGATTTTGGGGATGTAGAGTCATGTTTATGTGTGTATGTTGGTGGTTGTGCCTATGTCCTTTAGGGTTATGGATGTTACATTTTTATAATTAAGTTGTACCTGGTTGTATTCAATCTTGGAAAGGTTTTAAGTGATTTTTGTGTATGTTGGGGATGAAGCAATATTACTTATGTTTATTGAATGTGTATTTCTGTTGAGAATCAAGTCTGTGTGATTTTTCCAGAAAATTTAGTACTTTGTTTGTGTGACTTTTGTTAACAGGTAGGTTTTTTTTTGTGTGTGTGTGTGTTTGTGTCTGTCTGTGTGTGCAAACTCAGTGTTTGGTGATATCATGTGCACATATTTTAGGAGTGTAGAGTATATGGGAATGTATAAGCCTACATTTGGAAAAATATAGATTGTAGCTGCATGTCTGTCAGTACCTGGGTGATCTCTGTGGCTAGGTGGCATGTGTGTGTCTGTGGCTATAAGGGGTGGCAGGAGCACATTAATGATGATGGCAAACCTTTTCCATGTGCACTGACCCTTGTTCCTGTTGATCTGGAGCTCCAAAAGTGATTTATATTTTCTCGTCCTTACCTGGTATCTGGCTACATGTTGGTGGGTGGATGTGCCTCTTGTGCTTGAGTGGTGCTGGCTTCCAGGATCCTGGGCTGGTGGATGGAAGCCAATGAGGGGTGATCCCTCTGGAGTGGTTGGGGTAGCTTTTCCTCTAAGATGTGTGGTATGGCCATTCCTCTTACAGATGGTTCAAAGGTACTGACTCAGGAAGAAAGTTACTGGGAAATTTATAAATCCAGGGGCTATTGCTGAGAGAGTTGTTTATGTGTATCCACCTGTTGTTTCCTCCCTTGGGTTTTTCCTTCTGCCAAGACAAAGGCCAAGACCCTAAGTATAAGTCCCCACAGGCCCCTCACACCCTGGGTCTGTTGGTGACCCATGTGTGCACATGCCTGAGCTCTTGGTGTACATTCACTGGCAAACCCATGAGCTCTATAATTATTATATAGTTGCACCTCAGTCACATTAGGAGAGGAGTTAAAAACTAAATGTACTCTACAGATTCAATGTGATTCTGATCAAAATCCTAATGGCATTCCTCACAGAAATAGAAAAAGCAGTTATGAAATTAATTTGGAAAAATAAGAGACCCGGAATAGCTAAAGCAATTCTAAGCAGGAAGAATGAAACAGGTGGTATCACTATATCAGATCTTAAACTATACTACAGAGCAATAGTAACAAAAACAGCATGGTACTGGCACCAAAACAGGCTGGTAGACCAATGGTACAGAATAGAGGACACAGAAACCAACCCACAAAATTACAACTACCTTATATTAGACAAAGGTGCTAAAAGCATGCAATGGAGAAATGATAGCATCTTCAACAAATGGTGCTGGGAGAACTGGAAATCCATATGCAACAAAATGAAATTGAATCCCTATCCCTCACCATGCACAAAAGTTAACTCAAAATGGATCAAGGATCTAGGAATCAAACCAGAGACTCTGCATTTAATAGAAGAAAAAGTAGGCCATAATCTCCATCACGTGAGATTAAGCACAAGTTCCTTAGTAAGACACCTATAGCACAAGAATTAAAACCAAGAATCAACAAATGGGATGAATTCAAACTAAAAAGTTTTTTCTCAGCAAGAGAAATAATATGTGAAGTGAATAGGGATCCTACATCCTGGGAACAAATTTTTACCTTTCACACATCAGATAGAACTCTAATCTCTAGGGTATACAAAGATCAAAAAGTTAAACAACAAAAAACAAATAACCCAATCAACAAATGGGCCAAGGACCTGAACAGACACTTCTCAGAAGAATATACAATCAATCAAGAAATACAAGAAAAAATGCTCACTATCACCAGCAATCAGAGAAATGCAAATTAAAACTACTCTTAAGATACCATCTAACTCCAGTAAGAATGGCAGCCATTATGAAGTCAACAAGTGCTGGTGAGGATGTGGGGTGGGGGGGGGGGAAGGTACACTCATACATTGCTGGTGGGACTGCAAATTGGTGCAACCAATTTGGAAAGCATTATGGAGGTTCCTTGGAAAACTGGGAATGGAACCACCATTTGACCCAGCTATTCCTTTTCTCGGACTATACTCAAAAGACCTAAAAATGGCATACTACAGGGACATAGCCACATCAATGTTTATAGCAGCACAATTCACAATAGCTAGACTGTGGAGCCAACCTAGATGCCCTTCAATGGATGAATGGATAAAAAAGTGGCATTTATACATAATAGAATATTACTCAGCACTAAAAATAACAAGATCATGGCATTTGAAGGGAAATGGATGGCATTAGAGCAGATTATGCTAAGCGAAGTTAGCCAATTCCCCCTCCACACACACACACACACACACACACACACACACACACAAAATAAAACCAAAAACAAATGGCGAATGTCTTCTCTGATATAAGGGAGGTGACTCAAAATGGGGTAGGGATGAAGAGCATGAGAAAATATTACCTCTAATAGAGAAGAGAGGTGGGAGGAAAAGAGAGGGAGAAGGGGAATTGCATGGAAGAGGGAAGGAGACCCCCTTTGTTATATAGAATACAGGTATGATGATGTGAGGGAAAAAAAGAAGTGGGTCACATTAGATTGGGTAGAGAGAAGTAATGAGAGGGGAAGGGAGTGGAAGGGGGAATGGAAGAACAGCAGAGTAAAATAGACATTATTATTGCTGTGGGTATATACATGACTGCATGACCAATGCAATTCTGCAACCTGTACACTCAGAAAAATGAGAAATTATATCCCATCTGATTCAAATGTATGGTATGTCAAGATCATTGTACTGTCATTTGTAACTAATTAAAACAAAAAAAAGAAAAGAAAAAAAAACTAAATGTACAATGATACTGGCTTTAAATTTTCCTGAGGAGCTACCATCATTGTTATTGATCATTTCTTGGCAGGACTGATCAATTCATCCTTTCAACCTGAACAATCCTTTCACATTTCTTACTGATCAGTTCTACTAGTGGAGAACTTCTTTGATTTTTATTTATGTTGAAATAAATAAAAGGAACTTAATTTTTTTTATATGTGATCAAATACAGCAAAATTTTACCAAGTTAACTACTTGGGAAGGCACATCAGTAGTATTCATTTCACTTATTTTGCCATTCTTCTGATACCAGCATGCAGCCATAGAAATTTTTTCAAACTGACGATTATTTATTATACTATAATTGTTGATTTTCCTCATGCCCTACAAAACCACTGTTCTCCTCTCTGTTTTATTCAATCTCTCTGTGTGCTGTACCTCATATAAGTAGTATCATATAGTATATATTCCTTTAGTTAGCATTCTCAAGTTTCATCCCTGTTCTAGCATAGGCCAGAATTTCCTTCATTTTTCAGACCAAATAATATTCCATCATATGCTACATGTAAAATATTCTTCCTTGGGTTAAGAAAAGGCTGAAGTAGTGGAATGACTTTGACCAAACTATCCAATGCACTTATATGGAGAGACCATAGTGAATGTTATCTTTATGTATGTTTGTAAAGCACTAGTTAAGAAAACTATATGTGCATGGAAGGAAAACCAGAAGACAAGAAGAAAGGAAACAGAGCTAGTTATCAGGGGAGGGAATGGGCAAGTTCTAGAGACTGAAGTGGAACAAACTATATTCCATGCATATGTATAACTATGATGCAGAGCTAAAAAATTTTTAAAAATTCTTCCTCAATGGACCCTTGAGTATAATAAACAAAACTGGAGTGATTGTGTGTGTATAAATATCTCTCCAAGCTCATTCTTGTAATGTTTTACAGGTGTTTGCTGAGAAGTAGAATTGAAGGATCATGTAAATCTACTTTTGATAATTTGAGGAACCACCAATCAGTTTTCCATAGAGTCTGCACCACTTGCATTCTAACCCATAGTGCATGAGAGTTCTGGTTCCTTCACATTCTCAGGAGCACTGGTGTTTTCTGTTTCTTTGATGGTAGCCCTCATGATGTGTGTGAAGCTGGATCTCATTGTGATTTTGATTTCTCCATGGATTATTGATGTTGAACATTTTCCCATGTGCTCCTGAGCTATTTGCATATCTTCTTTGGAGAAACATCTGTGGAAGACCTTTGCCTGTTTTAATACTGTGTTGTTGTTCTTTATTGTTGAGCTATAAGGGCTTTTTATATCATAGATCTTAACTTATCAGAAATGTGATTTTTCAAGTGTTTTATTCCATTCAGAGTATTGCCTTTTCACTGATGTTTGTGTCCCTTGATGAATCATGTTTTCAGGCTTGATGTAGTTTGTTCTTTCTTTTAGTGCCTGTGCTTTTGGTGTTCTGTCCAAAAAGTCACTGTGAAATCCATTGTCTCTGTTGTGTGTTATAAGTTTTATAATTGAAGGTCTTACATTTAGGTCTTCTATCCATGTTGAGTTAATTTTTTTCTATGGTGTCAGATAAGGGTCCAACATCCTTGTTTAGTGTGTGGCAATCTATCCAGTTTTCTTAACAGCATTTGTTGAGAAGACTGTCCATTTCCATGGAATGGTATTGTGAGAAATCACTTGAGAACTTTTTATAGTTGTAGATGGACAATGTGCCTTTATTTTATTTGTTTATTTTTATGTGGTGCTAAGGATAAAACCCAGTGCTTCACATATCCTAGGCAAGTGCTTTGTCACTGAGCTACAGCCCCATACCTGAGGGTTGTTTTGTTTGTTTCTGGATTTTCTACTCTTTTTTTATAAACCTACATTTCTGTCTTTCATTTTTACACCGTTTGTTATAACTGTAGATTTTCAGCAGGGAATATATAAATTATGAAGTACTAGACCTCCAATGTTGTTCTTGTTCAGAATTGTTTTGGTAGTTGGTTGTTGAGAGCCACAGCCTGAGGGGCCCCAGCAAACTTCCAGCTGCCAGCAAACTTCCAGCTGCCGGCTGATGATTGGCTCACAGCAGCCCCAGCAACATCTAGCTGATTGGCTCCTCGGCCCCAGCAACATCTAGCTGATTGGCTCCTCTGCGGTGATGCTCATTGGACTGTTTCCCTGCCCTTTCAGACCACGGAGCTGCTCATTGGGGGACTTTTTTGGCTCCGCCCACGTGACCCAGCCAATCGGCCTCAAGAGCAGGAGGATTGTGGGAGGTGGAGAGAAGCTTGTGTGGGAGAGAGAGGCTTGTGGAAAGCCGGTGGTGGCAGTTGAGGCTCTGAGGGTTTTTCCTGAGAGACTATTTTGTTTGTCGTGTGTGGTTCTAAAAATAAAGTTAGTTTCTTTTGACAAGTGGCTCCTGATTGTGCCCAGCCAGACTGCGGCATTTGGTGGCTCGCACGGGGAGCGACTGAGGGTAAGTGAACTGCTCGCCCCTGAGGGCAGGGCGAGAGGATGGGTAGCCATTTTAAGATTCTTCTTTTGTTATTTTGTTTCACTTTTGTTTTAAGTTGCCTGTCCCTGGAGATGAGTGAGACGGAAGAAAAACCGCTCACATCTGAGGAAAAACTATTTACGTCTGAGGAACAGATAGGGAGAAAGGACGGATGCCCATGTCAGGAGGATAGAAAGGCTATAATGACTTTTTGTTGTTCCCTTTTTATTTCATTCTGTCTCGGTTTTGTTTGGCGTCATCTTGTTGGGTTGTATTATAGTAGAAATATGGGATCAGAAATTAGTAAAAAACAAACTGAAAGAGTGTTAAGTAAATTGTTAGAGGAAGGAGGCATCTCAGTAAAATCAAGAACAATCAGGGCATACGTTGATACAATACAAAAATGTAGCCCATGGCTTTTTAAGGAGGAGTTGTTAAATATATCACAATGGAACCATCATGGTGAAGATTTAAAAAGAATAGAAAAGAAAAGCCCAGGGACTCTGCCAGTTGGCACATTGCCATTGTGGACGTTCATATCTTGTTTGCTTAGTCCAAAGCCTTCAGTTCAGACAATGGTAGAGGAAGAAGAAGACATAATGATTCAAGTAAAAGAGAAGGTCTCTCAAGTTAGTCAGACAGAGGAAAAGATTCAAGTAAAAGAGAAGGTCTCTCAAGTTAGTCAGACAGAGAAAGAAAGTGTAAAACAGAAAAAGCCATCAGGGGGAAAGGTACAACAGGAGACTGCTACTAACACCTTTCTATCACCAGAGGGTGTAAGTGTCCAACCAACAGCACCACCTCTACAGGAGACTGCTACTAACACCTTTCTATCACCAGAGGGCGAAAGTGTCCAACCAACAGCGCCACCTCCATATGCTGGGAGGCCCCCAACCCCCACAGTTGATAGTTGGGATCCTGAGACAAGGTCTCAAATATTAACATGCCCTGTATTTGAGGCAGGAGGGCAGCGATTTTACCAAGTTTTAAATTTCAAAACAGTGAAGCAGCTAAAAGAGGCTGTAACAACCTATGGTCCTCAAGCACCCTTCACTGTAAGCTTGGTCGAATCCATTAACAACTTGAACATGACGCCAGCAGATTGGGCTAATATGTGTAAAGCTGTGCTAAATGGAGGACAATACCTGTTATGGAAGGTTGCCAATGAGGAATTTTGCAAGGAGACGGCTAGGCGAAATGCAGCAGCTGGTTATCCTCAGAGAAATCTAGATATGTTGTTAGGAAAGGGACCTTATGAGGATCAGCAGCAACAAATTGCATATGATCCTGGCGTATACGCACAAATTGCTGCAGATGCAATTAAGGCATGGAAGACTTTACAAGGACATGGAGGTTTACAAGGTCAATTATCTAAGGTAATACAAGGAGCTAATGAACCTTATGCTGAATTTGTAGATAGGCTTATTCAAACAGCTACCAGAGTTTTTGGGAATACAGAACAAGCAATGCCATTACTAAAACACCTGGCTTATGAGCAAGCAAATCGTTGGTGCAGAGATATCATTAGACCATGGAAACATGAAGATTTAAACACATATATTAAATTATGTAGAGACATTAATGAACAAGAGCAAGTCGTGGCAGCTGCAGTAAAACAGGCTTTAGATGCCAGAGACATTAATGAACAAGGGCAAATTGTGGCAGCTGCAGTAAAACAGGCTTTAGATGCCAGGCCAAGAACATGCTACAATTGTGAACAAACAGGACATTTTAAAAGGAATTGCCCCATTGGAGGAGGGTTTAACAAAACTAGGTATCAAAGGAGTAGAATACCAGGTATTTGCCCACGATGCCGTAGAGGGAGACATTGGGCTAATGAATGCCGTTCTCAAACCACCATAGAGGGTACTCCATTATCAAAAAACGAACAAGGACCAGGTGTTTATCCACAATATCGTGGAGAAAGGCATCGGGCTCCATTGCCAAAAAACGGACAGGGGGGCCCAATGCTCCGGGGCCCAAAACCACAAATATACGGAGCACTGGAGGAACCCAGCAACCCCATCAGGGTAGTGCCCAGGACACATTGTCCATCAGATCCCTCATCAGACAAACCAGAGGGAGCGCAGGGTTGGACATCTGCGCCTCCGCCAGAGCAGTACTAACTCCAGAGATGGGAGTTCAAATCATTCCCACAGGGGTGAAAGGACCTCTTCCCAAAGGAACAGTAGGCTTATTATTGGGACGCAGCTCTTCTACTCTAAAAGGACTTATGATAAGTCCTGGGGTAATTGATCCCGATTATGAAGGTGAAATAAAAATTATAGCCAGTTCTCCAAAGGGTATATCAGTAATTTCACCAGGAGATAGAATAGCACAGTTACTAATAATACCCAGCCTACATGATAAATTTTCCAGTCGTACTGTAGAAAGAGGTTCCAAGGGATTAGGCTCCACAGGTGTAGATTGGGCTATGCTTTCTTTAAATTTAGATTCTCGCCCCATGCTAAAACTAAATATTCAAGGACATGAATTTAATGGGCTACTGGATACAGGTGCAGACCTTAGCATCATCTCTCGTCAAGAATGGCCAAAACACTGGCCATTACAACAAGCCACTCAAACGCTTCGAGGCCTAGGAGTGGCGACTAATCCCCATAGAAGTGCAATGGTATTAGATTGGAAGGATCCTGAAGGATGTGAAGGAACTATACAGCCATATGTATTGGATCATCTTCCCGTAAATTTATGGGGACGAGATGTCCTAGATCAATTAGGTTTGACATTAACAAATAACATCAACCAAAATGCACCCACTATTATGACTAGACAAGGTTTTAGGAAAGGAAAAAGATTAGAAAAACAAGAACAAGGTATAGCAGCACCAATACAAATAGATCAAGGAACAGACAGACATGGGTTGGATTTTCAGAAAGGGCCACTGAGACAATAAAAATTACTTGGAAATCAGAAAGACCAGTATGGGTTCCTCAGTGGCCCCTGACTAAAGAAAAGATACAAGCAGCCCATGACCTCGTCAAACAACAATTAGCAGAAGGACATATACAACCTTCTGTATCTCCCCATAATACTCCCATTTTTGTCATCAAAAAGAAATCTGGTAAATGGAGATTATTGCAAGATTTAAGAGCCATTAATAATGAGATGGTTATTATGGGACCTGCTCAATCAGGGATTCCTCAGTTGTCTGCTTTGCCAAAAACCTGGTATGTTTTAGTTATAGATATTAAAGATTGTTTTTTTTCAATTCCAATTCATCCTGAGGATAGTCCACGTTTTGCATTTACTATCCCTGCACTGAATCATGAAGGTCCTGATCAGAGATATGAATGGAAAGTACTCCCTCAAGGGATGGCTAACAGCCCAACTATGTGTCAAATTTATGTTAACAAAGTAATCCAGCCACTTAGAAATCAAAATCCTGAACTACAAATATTTCACTATATGGATGATGTATTATTAGCACACAAAGATAAAAACACATTGCTAGAATGTTATGCCACACTTACAAACTTATTAAAAAATTATAATCTAGAGATAGCAATAGATAAAGTACAATTAAATTTTCCAATTAATTATTTAGGAGTTCTATTATCCTCAACCATGGTCCGTCCACCAAAAATTCAAATACGAGTAGATCAACTCAAATCACTTAATGACTTTCAAAAGTTATTAGGAGACATAAATTGGATAAGGCCTTATTTAGGTATACCAACAGGAGAGTTGGGACCTTTATTTGATATCCTAAAAGGTCCATCAGATCCAAATTCACCCCGAATGTTAACGCCTGAAGCAAGAAAGGCATTAAAAATCATTGAAACATATATGGAAAATATGCATTTGGATAGAATTGATATAAGTTTGCCTTTATTATTTATTGTACTACCAACAAAAAATATTCCTACAGGAGTATTTTGGCAAGAAGGTCCATTATTATGGATACATTTATCTTATTCTCCTAACACTATTCTTACTAGGTATCCTGAGGCTGTAGGACAATTAATACTCAAAGGAATAAAAGCAGCAAAGGGAGTGTTTGGAATTTCTCCCAATAAAATTATTACTCCATATACTATGAATCAAATTGATGAGTTAGCTAATGAGTTAAATACTTGGGCAATAATCATGTGTAAATCTAATGTTTCATTTGATAACCACTTACCATCTAATCCTTTATTGTCTTTTTGGTCATTGCATCCTGTAATTTTTCCAAAAATGACAAGAAAAACACCTATCATGAATGCTCCAAATATATTCACTGATGGGTCAAATAATGGTACAGCAGCAGTAGTTACCCCTGATCAAACTTTTACATTTTTAGTACCCAAACAATCAGCTCAAAAGGTAGAGCTTAATGCAGTTTTACAAGCTTTTGTGATGTTTAAAGATTCTGTATTTAATTTATTTTCTGATAGTCAGTATGTAGTTAATGCTATAGTATCTCTTGAAGATGCTGGTAGGATTTCCCCTTCTTCTACTGTTTTCTCTTTGCTTTCCACTATACAAAGTCTAATCTGGGACAGAAAAGATCCATTCTTTATAGGACATATCAGGGCACATACAGGATTGCCTGGAGCCCTTAGTTTGGGCAATGATTTAGCAGATAAAACTACACATGACATACATATTTTCTCTACACTAGAAGAAGCTATAAATTTTCATAAAAAGTTCCATGTCAATGCTAATACTTTACAAAAGTGTTTTAAAATAACTAAGGAACAAGCTAGACAAATAATAAAACAATGTCAAAATTGTGTGACCTTTTTACCACAAGTTAATCTTGGAGTCAATCCTAGAGGATTGATACCTAACCATATTTGGCAGATGGACGTCACACACTTGCCAGAATTTGGAAAATTAAAATATTTGCATGTTACAGTTGATACTTCTTCTGGATTTTTGATGGGCTCCCTTCATGCCGGAGAAAAAACTAAAGATGTTATAGCTCATTGCTTACAAAATTTTGCCACTGTGGGTGTTCCAAAACAGTTAAAAACAGATAATGCCCCTGGTTATACTTCTACCTCTTTTAAACAATTTTGCTCAACATTTGGCATTACTCATATAACAGGAATCCCATACAATCCACAGGGACAAGGCATAGTTGAAAGAGCTCATCAAACTATTAAAATGTACTTATTAAAGCAAAAAGAAGGAATTGGGAAGGGGTATATATTCCCCAAAGATAAACTTAAAATAACCCTTTTTACTCTAAACTTTTTAAATTTGGATTCATCAGGACTTAGTGCTGCGGAAAGGCATATGTGTCCAAAAAATGTACATAAGCCCAAGGTACTTTGGAAGGATATTCTAACAGGACAATGGAAAGGTCCTGACCCAGTAATTGTCTGGAGTCGGGGGTCTGTTTGTGTGTTTCCACAGGGAGAACAGCAGCCGATTTGGATTCCAGAGAGATTAACCAAGGTCCTGACCCAGTGATTGTCTGGAGTCGGGGGTCTGTTTATGTGTTTCCACAGGGAAAACAGCAGCCGATTTGGATTCCAGAAAGATTAACTAAAGCGATTTCTACAGACCAAAAAGAAGATGATTTGGCTCAAATCCATAACAACTGATATCCAAAACTCCAGTTTGGCTATTCTTACATCTGCAACAGAACCAGGATGCTTTTTTCAATATCTATTTTATTATTGCCCTTTGCCATATCATGAAGTTCTATTTTGTTTTTTGAGCTCATACAGACCTAGGTTAATGTTTTGCTGATCAGTTCTATTTTTTGACTATAGAGTTTTTAAACATTGCAATGGAGATTTCACCTGTAAAAAGTTATAAGGCCTTTACTATAATGTTATGTGTTGTATGTATTATATTATGTGTGCACACTTGTGTTTTGTGTTATATGTTTGAATGTACGTATGTCCATATATCATATATGATGAGCGCTCATGATAAAATGGATCCAAATATTTTTTTTCACGTGATTTATATGGTTTAATTTAAATTGGGTAAACAACTGTTGAGGATTGTTTTAATATGTAAACAAAAAAGAAGGTTAACAGATCTGTTTGTTTACTTTCACCTTTCCTTTTCATTATATTTAATAATTCTCTTAAAGACAATGTAAATTGTTAAGAAAATTGTTTTCTTTTAGTGCCTTCTGTAATGTTACGTAATTTTTTCTTTAGCCATTATTGCCAGAATTCCTATCTTCATCCCAGTGCCGGTGAAGACAATGTAAATTGTTAAGAAAATTGTTTTCTTTTAGTGCCTTCTGTAATGTTACATAATTTTTTCTTTAGCCATTATTGCCAGAATTCCTATCTTCATCCCAGTGCTGGTGAAGTCAAAGATAAAACCAATCTACAGCTTCTACAATAGCCATCACTGAACTGCTTGCAGAACTTGCCTGGACACATTGTGAGCTCACCTGTATGCATTGTGAAATATCTGTTGGTGCAGCGACTTATGGTAGTGTTGGGGTATTTTTGCTGATGATGTCACCGGTGGTACAATTTTTCAAAGGAGCCCTCAATTGGCTTAATGTCATGGCATTTTGCATCCTCCTCTACTAGTGATGGTCTAAAATTTGGGGGCCAACAGAGGTGAGGCAAAGAACCTCACCCCCCCACAGGTGCAAAGGCCTATCCACAAGTATGGCTGTATGCTGGACCGGTAGTCAGTGACGGGTATGATCCAATTGCAGTGGTACCAACCTAAGACAGGAGGCTGACGCCTAGAGGTCAGTTCATCCGATGACGGGTAAGGACCATATGTTGAATTGGACTGCCTAACAGGCACGGTCCCTAAGCCACATGCTTGTTGTTTAAACAGAGAGGGGGAGATGTTGAGAGCCACAGCCTGAGGGGCCCCAGCAAACTTCCAGCTGCCAGCAAACTTCCAGCTGCCGGCTGATGATTGGCTCACAGCAGCCCCAGCAACATCTAGCTGATTGGCTCCTCGGCCCCAGCAACATCTAGCTGATTGGCTCCTCTGCGGTGATGCTCATTGGACTGTTTCCCTGCCCTTTCAGACCACGGAGCTGCTCATTGGGGGACTTTTTTGGCTCCGCCCACGTGACCCAGCCAATCGGCCTCAAGAGCAGGAGGATTGTGGGAGGTGGAGAGAAGCTTGTGTGGGAGAGAGAGGCTTGTGGAAAGCCGGTGGTGGCAGTTGAGGCTCTGAGGGTTTTTCCTGAGAGACTATTTTGTTTGTCGTGTGTGGTTCTAAAAATAAAGTTAGTTTCTTTTGACAAGTGGCTCCTGATTGTGCCCAGCCAGACTGCGGCAGTTGGTAGCTTTTGTATTTCACATTAATTTCAGGATGGATTTTAAAATTTTTGCAGCCAAGAATCTCCACTTCATGTACAACCACAAAACTGGGATTCTAATTAAAATAAGATGTAGTCTGTAGTTGTATAAATATGTCAAAATATACTTTCCTATCATGTAGAACTAAAAAGAAAATATGAAACTATAATATGAATATGGTATTCATAAAAAAAGAAGTTAGGATTTTTTAGGGATAGTAATGAAACTATAGTTTGCTGTGGGTAGTGTTGACACTACAAAGACAAATTTGTGTTAACACATTTAAGTGTTCTTGCCCATGGTATTTGATGTCTTTCACTTTTTGGTGTCATTCTATGTCTCCTTCATTGTTATGTAGTTTTTCAGCTTATAAATCCTTGGTCTCCTTGGTTACATAGGGTCTAGTATTATATTTTATTTGATATGATAGATTGAATTGTTTTCTTGATTTTCCCCATATTATTAATTTAGTACATACAAACATAGCTTATGTGTGGGTGGGTTATGTATCAGCAACTTTACTGCATTTATTCATTCATTCTGCTAATTATTTTCTTGGGATCTTAAGGTTCTTGAGATATGAATTTATATCAGCTTATAGTCAAAGGTAATTATACTTCTTCTTTTCCTCTTAGTATGTCCTTTTTCTCTACTTATTTCTGATTGATCTAGTTAGAACTTCCAGTATGTTAAAAAGAGCTAGCGAAAACATGTATCTTGTCTGTTTTTCATTTTGGGGTGGAAAGATTTTAATCTCTGATGACTAAATATAGTAGCTGTGTGTTTTACAATTTGTGGTCTTTATTTTATTTTTTTTTGTATTCTTTTTTCTTTTTTTTTTCAGTATTAAGGGTTGTCCCCATGGCCTTACACATGCTAAACATAATTATACCAACCACAGAATTATATCCGGGGTCTTTTGTAAATTTTATTTTGAGACAGGGTCTGGTTAAGGGATCCAGGGTGGCCTAGAACTTGTAATTTTTCTGCCTCAGTTGTTGAATAGATTGACATTACAGGTATGCTCCAGCACACCCAGCTATTTTTCTTCCTTCGATTTATATAGTTGTTTTGGACTTCTAGTCATGAAACGGTGTTCTTGCCAGATTGTTTGTAGTTACAGGTTCTTGTTAGGAACAGAGAATTGGAGGAGGCACCCAGTAGACACCAGGGGGAGTTACTGAAGTGAGAGTACACTGCCTTAGAAAGGGCCAGTGGGCTCATCCATGAGAATGGGAGGCCTGGGTGCAAGGAAGGGACTGGGAAGATGGCTGTGAGAAAACACACACACACACACACACACACACACACCATATCTGGGATGCTAAAGTTAGTGATGGGATATGGAATATTGCTCCATAAGAGCAAGGGATGTTGATAGAATTTTTTTTCTGTAGCTTCATTTGGGAACTTTAATAACTTGAGAGGAAGTTGAAGAGTTGTTTCTCAACTTATTGTTTTCAGAGACTCAGTAAAAACTACTTTTGGTCTGGTTTCAGAAGGGCACAGCCAAGAAGAGGAGAGATTAAAGGCTTTAGTCACTGCTCATACTTGGAAAAGTTGTAATAAGGCAGAAGTGAAGTAGCAAAGAGAGAAAGCAAGCTTCACTTAATAATTATGAATTACATAATTTTGAGGAGTTATAATGCCAGAACAGTGAGTAGAGGTCTTCAGGAAATTCACAGGGCATAAGATGAATTCTGTGAAGCTGTGTGTGAGCTTTGAATAACTTTAGGATCCTGAGGGAGGGTTTTTTCCCAGGAGAGATTGATCAACTTGTTATGCAGAGTACCTTTATGGCCATAGAGGGAGCTAAAATGATGGTTTAAGGTACCTTCCATCTAGGTTGTAGCTGTTTTGAAGGCTTCATATCTTTCCAAGTCTCAACAAGAACTTGGTCTCCTGGCTTTCCTTTCTTGTGGATCTCTATGGGATTTACTGAGCATGACCAACAGGCATTTCCTCGTTCTTGGATTGTAGCTTGAACTCATCCCAGATCAATCAGGTAGTGCAGAATCTGATTCACTTTTGGGTTTATGATTATATTTGCTGATAGCTTATATGGATGTAACATCAGATTAACTTTCAGAGTATTTCTAACTCTCTTAAGGCCAATGAGTTACAAATTTATTCAGTTGTGGATGTTGCCTGACAACATATCTGAAGTCCTCTTAAGGGAATGATTGGCCCTTTTTATATTGCTGGAAGAAAATGGTGCTTATTGGAATGTAGAGAATACTATATCTCCAGTGCTTTTGCTACTAGCTGGGTAAATTGTGCCCTGAAATCTTGACCATTGTCACTTTTTAGAGATCTTTGGAAGCCAAACTGGGGATGATTTCCTTTAGGAATACCTTTGACGCCTCCTATTCCTTTTCTCCCTAAAAGAAAAGTCTGTAGCCATCCTGTAAATGTATATATGAGGATTATTATGATATTATATCCTGTGTACTAGGGAATATGGGTAAAATCTTGTGTCCAGTCTCCCCCTGGGTATGATCCCCAGTGTTGATCAGGTTGTAAGATGGGTGGTGGTAGTACTTTTCTGGAGTTATTGGAGGTGTAGAGAGAGTGGTTGCAGGAGAGCTGGTGGGTAGCATTTGATGTCCCAAAGTCCATAAACATCTGACTGATGTCTATCACATTCCACTGTCCTTGGTAATCTGCTGCCCCCTCCCTTTCCCTCCCACCCCTCTGCCCTATCTAGAATTCATCCATTCCTCCCATGCTCCCCCTCCCTACTTCACTGTGAGTCAACCTCCTTATATCAGAAAAAACACTGGGCATGCTACTGTCCCATTGTAGCATGTCTCCCCAGTAGAAGGAATCATGTATGCATCTATTGCCTGTCATCATAATGCCTCAGGAAAATCTATTTGTTGTTTTCACATAACAAAGGGCTAGAGGAGTCTTCTTGTTTATTCACCCACATAGGTTCCTGTTAAGGCATTATTTTATTTGCAGTTAGGGTGGGAGGGGTTCTAATGGGGATTGAACTTGACCACATCCCCATCCCTATTTTGTATTTTTTTAGAGATAGGTTCTCACTGCATTGTTGAGTGCCTTGCTTTTGCTCAAGCTGGCTTTTTACTTGCGATCCTCCTGCATCAGCCTCCTGAGCCACTGGGATAACAGGCATTTGCCACCATGCTTGGCAACTTTATTTGTCTTCTTCTTCTTCTTCTTCTTCTTCTTCTTCTTCTTCTTCTTCTTCTTCTTCTTCTTCTTCTTCTTCTTCTTCTTCTTCTTCTTCTTCTTTTTCTTCTTCTTCTTCTTCTCCTTCTCCTTCTCTTTCTCCTTCTCCTTCTCCTTCTCCTTCCTTCTTCTTCCTTCTTCTTCCTCTTTCTTCCTTGTTCTTCCTCCTCCTCCTCCTCCTCCTCCTCCTCCTCCTCCTCCTCCTTCTTCTTCTTCTTCCTTGTTCTTCCTCCTCCTCCTCCTCCTCCTTCTTCTTCTTCTTCTTCCTCCTCCTCCTCCTCCTCCTCCTCCTCCTTCTTCTTCTTCTTCTTTTGTAGTTGTGCCCAATACCTGTATTTTATTTATGTATTTTTATGGGTGCTCAGGATTGAACCCAGTGCCTTGCACGAGCTAGGCAAGCACTACTGCTGAGACTCAACCCCAGCTGACATTATTTGTTTTCTTGGTTGCCATTCTTTTTTTTTTCCTTGATTTTTTTAAAAAATAAATGACAATGGAATGCATTACAATTATTATTACACATATACAGCACAATTGTTCATATCTCTGGTTGTATATAAAGTATGTTGACACCAATTCGTGTCTTCATACATGGACTTTGGATAATGATGTCTATCACATTCCACTGTCCTTGGTAATCCGCTGCCCCCTCCCTTTCCCTCCCACCCCTCTGCCCTATCTAGAATTCATCTATTCCTCCCATGCTCCCCCTCCCTACTTCACTGTGAGTCAACCTCCTTATATCAGAAAAAACACTGGGCATTTTTTTTGGGGGGGGTTCACTAACTTCAATTAACATTATCTTCTCCAAATCCATCCATTTACCTGCAAATGCCATGATTTTATTCTCTTTTATTGCTGAGTAAAATTCTATTGTGTATATTTGCCACATTTTTATCCATTCATTCACTGAAGGGCATCTAGGTTGGCTCCACAGTTAAGATATTGTGAATTTTGCTGCTATGAACATTGATGTGGCTGTGTCCCTGTAGAATGCTGTTTTTAAATCTTTTTGAGTATAGACTGAGGAGAGGATGGCTGGTTCAAATGGTGGTTCTGTTCCCAGATTTCCAAGGAATCTCCATACTGCTTTCCATATTGGCTGAACCAATTTGCAGATCTACCAGCAATCTATGAGTGTGCCTTTTCCCCCACATTTTCGCCAACACTTATTGTTGTTTATCTTCATAATAGCTGCCATTCTGACTGGAGTGATATGATATCTTAGAGTAGTATAAGTTTTCAAAATAATTTTCAATTATCCTTTGTATTTCTGTAGTGTCTGTTATGATACTACCTTTTGCATTTCTCTATGTGCTAGAGATGATGAACATTTTTTCATATATTTATTGGTCGATTGTATATCCTCTTCTGGGAAATGTCTGTTCAGGTCCTTGGCCCATTTATTGATTGAGTTATTATTATTTTTTATTTTTTTTGTGTGTGTGTGTTTGTGTGTGCTTAGCTTTTTGAGTTCTTTATATACCCTAGAGATTAGTGCTCTCTCTGCTGTAAGGGGTAAAAATTTGCTCCCAGGTTGAAGACTCTCTGTTCATCTCACAATTTTTTTTTCTGAGAAGAAACTTTTTTAGTTTGATTCCATCCCATTTATTGATTGGTTTTAATTCTTGTGCCATAGTAGTCTTACTAAGGAAATTGAGCCCTAATCCCACATGATAAAGATTAGGGCCTACTTTTTCTCCTATTAGACTCAGAGTCTCTTGTTTAATTCCTAGGTTCTTGATCCACTTTGAGTTGAGTTTTGTGCATGGTGAGTGATAGGGGTTTAATTTCATTTTGTTGCATATGGATTTCCAGTTTTCCTAGCACCATTTGCTGAAGATGGTATCTTTTCTCCAATGCACGTTTTTGACACCTTTATCTAATATAATTTTAATTTTGTGGGATAGTCTCTATGTCTTCTATTCTGTACCATTTTTCTACCAGTCTATTTTGGTGCCATTACCATGCTGTTTTTTTTACTGTTACTCTTTAGTTTAAGATCTGGTATTGCAATGCCACCTGCTTCACTCTTCCTGCTAAGGATTGCTTTAGCTATTTTGGGTCTCTTATTTTTTTTTTTTCAGAAAAAAGTTAATGATTGCTTTTTCTATTTCTATGAGGAGTGTCATTGGGATTTTGATCATAATTGCATTAAATCCCTATAGTGCTTTTGGTTGTATGGTCATTTTGATAATATTAATTCTGCCTATACAAGAGCAAAATAGGCCTTTCCATATTCTTAGGTCGTCTTTGATTTCTTTCTTTAGGGTTCTGTAGTTTTCATTGTGTAGATCTTTCACCTCTTCATTAAGTTGATACACAAGTATTTCATTTATTTATTTATTTTTTGAGGCTATTGTAAATGGGGCAGTTTCCCTCATTTCCCTTTCTGAGGATTTGTCACTGATATAAAGAAATGCCTTTGATTTATGGGTGTTGATTTTATATCCTGCTACTTCGCTGAATTTATTTACTCGTTCTAGAAGTTTTGTGGTGGAGCTTTATGGGTCTTCTAGGTATAGAATCATGTCATCAGCAAATACTGCTAATTTAAGTTTTTCTTTTCCTGTACATATCCTTTTAATTTCTTTCATCTCTCTAATTGCTTTAGCCTGTGTTTCAAGAACTATGTTGAATAGAAGTGGTGAAAGAGGTCATCCCTGTCTTGTTCCTGTTTCTGGAGGGAATGCCTTTAATTTTTTTTTCCATTTAGAATGTTGTTGGCCTGAGGCTTAGCATAGATAGCCTTTACAATATTGAGATATGTTCCTGTTATCCCTAGTTTTTCTAGTGTTTTGAACATGAAAGGGGGCTGTATTTTGTCAAATGCTTTTTCTGCATCTATTGAGATGATCATACGATTCTTATCTTAGAATCTATTGATCTGTTGAATTACATTTATTGATTTCTGTCTTTTGAACCAACCTTGCATCCCTGGGATGAATCCCACTTATTTGTGGTGCATGATCTTTTTGATATATTTTTGTATTCGATTTGCCAGAATTTTATTGAGAATTTTTGCATCTACATTCATTAGAGATATTGGTCTGAAGTTTTCTTTCTTTGGTGTGTTGTTGCCTGGTTTTGGAATCAGGGTGATATTGGCCTCAGAATGAATTTGGAAGTGCTGCCTCTTATTCTATTTTCTGAAATAAATTGAAGAGTATTGGTGTTAGTTCTTCTTTAAAGGTCTTGTAGAACTCGGCTCTGTATCTATCCTGTCCTGGTCTTTTCTTGGTTGGTAGTCTTCTGATGGTGTCTTCTATTTCATCACTTGATATTGATCTGTTTAAGTTGTGTATATCTTCCTGATTTAATCTGGGCAAATCATATGATGTAAGAAATTTGTCGATGCCTTCAATATCTTCTATTTTATTGTAGTATAAGTTTTAAAAATAATTTCTAATTATCCTTTGTATTTCTATAGTGTCTGTTGTGATAGTATCTTTTTCATAACATATGCTGGTAATTTGAGTTTTCTCTTTCCTTCTCTTTTTTAGGGTAGCTAGGGGTCTGTTTTATTTTTTTAAAGAACCAACTTTTTGTTTTGTCAATATTTTCAATTGTTTCTTTTGTTTCAATTTCATTGATTTCAGCTCTAATTTTAATTATTTCTTGCCTTCTATTGCATTTGCTGTTGATTTGTTCTTTTTCTTGGGCTTTGATATGTAGTGTGAGGTCATTTATTTGTTGATTTTTTCTTCTTTTAATAAATGAACTCCATGCAATGAACTTTCCTCTTAGAACTGCTTTTGTAGTGTCCCAGGGATTTTGATATGTTGTGTCTATGTTCTCATTTACCTCAAAAATTTTTTAATCTCCTCCTTGATGTCTTTTACAACGCATTGTTTATTCAGTATCATATTGTTTCGTCTCCACGTGTTGGAGTAATTTTTACTTTTTGTTTTGTCATTGATTTCCAATGTCATTCCATTATGATCTGATAAAATGCATGGTAGTATCTATACTGTTTTGTATTTGCTAAGAGTTGCTTTGTGGCATAGGATATGGTCTATTTTAGAGAAGGATCTATGTGCTGCTGAGAAGAAAGTGTGTTTGCTTGATGTAGGTTGAAATATTCTATATATGTCAGTTAACTGTAAGTTATTGATTGTATTATTTAGCTGTATAATTTCTTTGTTCAGCTTTTGTTTGGAAGATCTATTCAGTGGAGAGAGATGTGTGTTAAAGTCACACAAGATTATTCAGTTGTAGTCAATTTGACTCTGGAACTTAAGAAGAGTTTGTTTGATGAACATAGCTGCACCATTGTTTGGGGAATATATATTTATGATTGCTATGTCATGTTGGTGTATGGTTCCCTTGAGCAGTATTTAATGTCCATCTTTATCCCTTTTGATTAACTTTGGCTTGAAGTCTACTTTATTTGATACAAGGATGGAAAACCCTGCTTGCTTACACAGTTAATTTGAGTGGTATGATTTTTCCCAACCTTTCACCTTCAGTCTCTGTATATGTCTTTTCCTATCAGATGAGTTTCCTGGAGGCAGCATATTATTGTATATTTTTTTTATCCAATCTGCTAGTCTGTATCTTTTGGTTGGTGAGTTTAAGCCATTAAATTAACATTCAGGGTTACTATTGAGGCATAGTTTGCATTTCTAACCATAATTGTTTATTTTTGTTATTTAACTTGACTTGATTTTCTTTTTTGATTAGTTTTTTTTTTTTCTTTAGGGTACTGCATCTCTCTGCTAATTTTTTTTTTGGTTGTTGTTGTTGTTGTTTCCTCTTCATGGAATATTTTGCCAAGGATGTTTTGTAGTGCCAGGTTTCTAGCTATAAATTCTTTTAACTTTTGTTTATCATGGAAGGTTTTTATTTAACTTCAAACCTAAAACTTAATTTTGCTGGATACAAGATTCTCGATTGGCATCCTTTTCTTTCAGAGCTTGATATATGTTGTTCCAGGATCTTTTAGCTTCCAGGGTCTGTGTTGAAAAATCTGCTATTATCGTAGTTGGTTTTCCCCTATGTGTAATCTGATTTCTTTCTTTGTTGGTTTTTAAAATTCTTTCCTTATCTTGTGTGTTGGGCTTTTCCATTATAATGTGCCTTGGTGTGGATCTGTTGATATTTTGTATATTCAGCATCCTATAGGCTTTTTGAATTTGGATTTCTAATTCATTCTTCAAGTTTGGAAAGTTTTCTAATATTATTTCATTGAATAGATTGTTCATTCCTTTGATTTGGACCTCTATGCCTTCCTCTATCTCAATAACTCTTAAATTTGGTCTTTTAATGCTATCTTATATTTCTTGAATGTTCTTCTTATGGTTTCTTTCCATTATCACTTTGTGATCTCTTTTCTTATCAAGACCTTTTTATTTTATCTTCATTGTCTGATGTCCTTTCTTCCTAGTGGTCTACTCTGTTGGTGATGCTTTCATTTGAGCTTTTAATTTGGTTTATTGTTTCTTTCATTTCAAATTTCTGATTTTTTCTTTGTTTTGTTTTGTTTGTTTGTTTTTTAGAACTTCTCTCTTCCTGTTGAGGTGATCTTTTCTTCCTGTATTTGTTTATGTAGCTCCTTGTCAAAGTGATCTTTCACTGCCTGTATTTGCTCTCTTATATCTTCCTTGAGTTCACAGAACATTTCATCCACATACATTCTGGACCTTTTCTCTGTCATTTCTTCTGCTGTAACTGCCAATGATTCTAAGGACTTGGTGTCTTGATTTGTTTGGGGCCTTTTCTTCCCTTGTCTTTTCATGTTGCTTATGGTCTTCCTTGCCAGCTCTGTGGGTCTGGAGTGTTATTGTTTTTATCCTATAGGTTTGTAGTGCTCTTGTAGGGTTCCAAGACGACCTCTCCTTTGTTGGGAAGAACAATGTTAACAGATCCCAATATCATCCATATTCCTCCTATGAACAATTTGTTGTTATTAAGATGTTTAGTAATGAAACAGTTTGGAAAGATGGAGGGCCAGAGGGAGGCAGCATTCTGTGTCCCTCTGTGATCCAGATATCACCTACTCAGAATATTGTATATCTAAGAGTGTTCAAAGACCCCTATACAGCTGATCTTCCCAGAAATCACCAATGCTGTGAATCTGTGCAGGGCTCTGGGCCTCAGCGTTTGAGTAGGATGCCCATTGTTGGATCAGGACCCAAAGGCTGAAGTCCTAGCCCACGTGAGGCTTGGAGAGCACATTAGCAGAATCCCACCTATCAAAACATCTTCAGATCCCCAAGACTTCACTCCACTCCCATGCAGTTCACTCAGTTGATACCCACCTACAGAACAACACCATCACCCTGCTATTCCACCTCACCAGACACCTGGCACCAAAAGCAGACCGCCTCTATCTTGGCACAACCTTTTCGCCATGATAGGTGGAGGGAACTCCCAGATTGGATCTCCAGCAGACAGCCATCACATCCCCAACATATGTAAAACCAAGAACTTTGCATGAAATAGGATTCTGAAGACTCAGTCATCTGAATTATATAACATAAAGTTGTTGTATATGCCCCCCTTTTTTGTTTCCTTTTTCTCCTTTTATTTTTCTTTCCCCCTCCAAATTTTACTTTTTAAACATCTGTATTTTTCTAAATACAATTGTATGTTTGTTTTATTTACTCTACTGTTTTCCCATGTACTTCCCTACTCTAAATTACTTCCTGTTTATTCTCTTGCTACAAATCCTCTTCTTTACAGTTTGTATCTCTTGATAATCCTTTTTGTTTACATCTCTTTCCAGTTTTTCTTAGTTCTTTATCCATATTGTCCATTAGCCTTTCAGCATATTTAAGTCTGGCATGTGTCCTTGTGTAATATGTATTCAGCCTTTTTTTTTCCCTCAGCGTTGGCTTTGGCAATTCATTCTGCTCTTTTGATTAGGTCAGTTTTTTATTTTTTATTTATTGTATTTTTTTTGAAAACTCATCATTTGAAGAACAGCTACTAGGTCTAGCACTTGCAGACTAGATCCACACAGGGGAAGATATTCAGTTATCAGCCAAGTACATCTTTGCTGTGGTTCAGTCTTCCCTGGTCTTTGGATGTGTTTTTGCACCAATTTCCCAGTATATTTTTGTTCATTTCCTTTTAAGTGTCTTTATTTCACTGAAAGTCTCACCCATATTCTGGGATCTTTGATGTTCTATTATATTTACTCCCTACTTGACCCTAGTTTCCCTTAGTTGTGCTCATGCAGATCAGCACATCATATCAAACAGGGCTTCAAACTTTCATATGCCAGAGCTCTAAAATATGCTACACTTCCTTTCTGAACTGAGTACTGAGTCCAGTGAGACTGAAAACTACCTCCTAGGTGTCCCTTCTGTGATATAAGAATGTTGAAAATTAATTGTGTTTTATTTGTTCAGAAATGAGGGAGTAAATGGCAGTAGGTGGCTTGCAGAGAGTGGGCAAAAATTCTCTGCAGTCTCCAATGGGTTACATGCACCTCCATACACCTGTGAGTGTCCACTGTGGAAGTGAGCTCATCACTGCTGTTGCACTGTTCCATGCTACAAGCAAGTAGGGCAGAATGAGCAAACTTGTAAGGAAATTTCCTGTTTGGATTTTTTTTTCCTAATGGTGGGCAAGGGGAGAAGGCCAGGGGTGTAGGGTGTGATATTTATGAGGTGGGGGGTGAGAATTTAGAGACATTAGATCTTAGGAAAAGTGAAAGAGGAATCCAAACAAGTTGGCTGTTAGCAGGAGAAAAGAGAAAAAGAGGCAACCCCATGCAAGGCTCTCTCTGGCTTGTGCAACAAGATGGTGGCTATTAGCACACCTACCAGGGATAACTCTGGTGTAACCAATTCTGTAGTTGGGTTTCCTGGCCCTGGCTAGTGTCCCAAGATGGAAGCTGATTCAATGAAAGATGGGGGTGATGGCAGCAGAAGTATCCCAAGATGGTGGTGAAGAGGTTCTAAGGTGGAGGTGAAGGCTTTCAGGGATAGAGTTGAAAGGGTGGGCCTTGTGTTGGCATGGGCAGTCTGTTGGAACTGTAACACTGTTCTATGCAGTGCTATGGTGGGCAACTGCCTTAAGGCCCTGTCCATTGTCCCAAGGTGGAGGCTACTACATGGGGAGGGTTATGGTGATGTCTGCAGTATCCTAGGATGAGGGAGCCCTGTGTTGGTATATGGGGGGCGGCAGTGCAGTTGTTCCTCTGGCTCTGTATGACTGCAGGCAGGAAGGTCCTGATCAAAGTGAAAAGTGGGAGTGATATTCATGAATAGGCCGAGTTACTAGTTATTAAAGAAATGAACATTTCCATGAAAGGGTTTAGGGCTCCCTCGTCAGCTTTTCTCTTAGTGATTTAACCTGGGCTGCAGAGGATTAAAGACTTATTGTCTAGTTACTCCCTGAAAATTTTTGGGAATTGGTATGTATGCTTGTTTTCTTGCTGAGGCTTTGGAATTAGAGGCTATTTTTCTGGGATTTTAGACCCTCCACACGGTTTGTTTTCACCTCTGCTCATGGCTAATCAGACTTATTAGGGAAGCCTGTGTGCAGAGTTTCACTCTACACCTGCCTGAAAACTTCTATTGTATGACTCCTTCCTAGAGCCTCAGTGAATATGCTGGAAGAAGGTGAGACATATCATCTTCTTTTCTGACTTTTCCTAGGCTTTGATAGTTGACTCAGGAATTACAGCTTTTGCCCTAACTTTAACAGTCTCAGTTCCCCACCCAACCCCTTTGTAAGGCAAGGTCTTTTATAACAGCAGGAAAATGAGTGGTACTCCCATGCATGTTTCTGACTTGAGTCCCTCTGGGTACAATTTTCTCTGTGCCTGTTTAAATCACCTATTTCCAGGTATATCCTAGGAAGGTGCTTGACAGGACAGCACAGTAATATTTCCCGTGATCTCCTGGGCTTGTGCATTAACAGGCTATGGTTTAGCCTCTTTGGAGGGGATCATCTCAGGTCTTTGGCTTGAAGGTTGAGTAGCACAGAGTTCTTTTCAAACACCAGGTGACTATACAGCCAAGTTTAGACTGCTTTTCTGTTCTCTAGGTTTTTTCATGTCAATTTTGTCCTTTGTGTTTCTTTCTGTTTGTGTTATTCCTCCCCTTTGTGGTGAACCAGTGCCTCTGCCCCAGATGCCACTGGCTCGGCTCCAAAATTCTCTTTTCCTTTGTTCTGTAGGTTTGAATTTTTGGGTCTCTAAGAGTCTCTGCCTATCTGATAATGAATTTCAGTGAATTTCTTAATTCACTCACATTGCTGAGAATCAGTACCCCCAAGCCCTGGAATCCAAGGAAATGGAGCAATTGCAAAAGCAACCTTCCTTTTTAAATACACCACTTTCAATCTTCTCAGATCCTGTTTTTAAATCCATTTTACCAACATATGGCTTTTGATTTGGGAGTTTAACCCATTTACACTTAAAGCGACCCCTGATGGTGAAAAGACTATCAAATTCCTTTAGATGCCAAGGGAATTGCAAGTAACAGTCTAAAGTTATCACAATGCATTTTAAGCTAATATCTTTAATCACATACAAGACTCCTTTGCAGATTTTTCTCCTCCCCTTTGTCTTATTGTCATAAAAATTCATCTGTTGGCTAATCATTATTATCAGTGTACAATTTGCATGGTTTTTTTATTTGATTGCTTCAAGAAAATAAAAAGTTAAAAGTCCCAATTTAAAAAAAATAATCTTTTATATTTTTCCATCCATACACATACATTTACATACATCAGAGAACTTTATATTAAGATCTTGCATTCCTGTTGAAGTTTTGTTAATTTCAATTGGAAGAACTCCCTTTAAAATTTCTTAAACAGCATCTGTACTGGCAATGTAGTTTTTTTTTTTGGGGGGGGGAGGGTCAAGAAATGTCTTAATTCCTTTCTCATTGTGAAGGACAGGTTGCTGGCCCTGGTATTCTTGTTTGTCAGTTTATTTTCTTTAAGCCCTTATATGTGTTATCCCAGATGCTATTGATGATCCAGGTTTCTGCTGAGAAATCTGATATTCTTGAGTAGAATCCCTAGTGTATTAGTGTTTTTTGTTTTTATTAAGCTGCTTTCATTTTTTTCTCTTTTATCACTAAGAGTTCTTTCTTTCTTTCTCTCTTTCCTTCTTTCTTTCTTTTTCTCTTTCTTTCCTTCTTTCTCTCTTTCTTTCACTCTTTCTCTCTTTATCTCTCTCTCTCTCTTTCTTTCTTTCCTTCTCTCTCTCTCTCTCTCTCTCTCTCTCTCTCTCTCTCTCTCTCTCTCTCTCTCTCCCTTCCTTCCTTCCTTTCTTCCTCCCTTCCTTCTCCAGGAATTAAATTTAGGGGCACATAAGCAGTGAGATAAATACACCAAGTACGCAGCCCTTTTTTTATTTTTACTTTTAATATTTGGGAGAGGGTTTCCTTGGAGGGAGGAGGCATACCAAGAATTGAACTCAGGGCACTTGACCACTGAGCCACATCCCCAGCCCTTTTCTGTAGTTTTCTAGAGACAGGGTCTCTCTCGGTTGTTTTGTGCCTCACTTTTGCTAAGGCTCGATTTGAATTCATGATCATCCTTCCTCAGGCTCCTTAGCCACTGGAATTACCCATGTGCCAGTGTGCACAGCTGAGGCAGAGTTTGAATAAGTGTCTTAGGACCTGCCTAAGTTGCTGGGGCCGGCTCTTGTGATCCTCCTACCTCAGGCTCCCAATTTGCTGGGTATAGTGGTGTGAACACAATCCCCAGCTATCAGTCGAGATTTTTTCAGCCATTATTTTTTCCAATATGTCTTTCTCTCTGACTTTTTATTTGAATATTGCCATAATTCACTTTTAAGTCTGCTTTGTTGCTGTGTGCTTTAGTAGTTATTTGTGTTTCTTCATTAATTTTATTGTCTTAAGAGTTGTTAATTTCAAATGATCTCTCTTGGAACTTACTCTTCTTCCTATTTGAGTTGCAGTTGAATATTCCTATTTTTTTAAAACTCAAAGTTTTACTATTATTGCAAAATTTGTTCTTCTTTACAGTTTGTACTTTTATTTATAATCTTTTTGTTGACACCTCTTTCCTGTTTTCCTTAGTTCTCTATCCATGTTGTCCATTAGCCCTTGAGCATGTTTAAGTCTGATAGGTGTCTTTTTGTAATATGTCTTAAGCCTTTTTTTTTTTTTAATTTCCTCTGTTGCTTTAGGCAGATTTATTTTGGTCTTTTGAGTAGGTCAAATTTTCTTTCTCTTTCTTTCTTTCTTTCTTTCTTTCTTTCTTTCTTTCTTTCTTTCTTTTTCTTTCTTTCTTTCCTGTTCATTTGAAGGATAGTCACTATGCCTATAGAATTTATATACTAGGTCCATACAGGGGAAACCATTCAGTTATCATCCAGGAATTACAAGGTCTTCTCAGTTCCATCGTGGCTCAATCTTTCCTGGACCTTTATATGTGGTTTCCAACCAATTTTCCAATATGCTTATATTCCTTCCTTTTTAAGTGTCTATTTTTCAGACAGTACTCATACCCATTCTCTGGGACCTTCGATGTTCTACTATATTTACTGCTCTTGTTCCTGATCCCAGTTGCCATTAGTTGTGCAGGCCTCATGCAGATCAGAACCTCATATCCAACAGGGCTTTAAGCTTCCATATGCCCTAGAACTTAAATGTGCTACCCTTCCTTTCTGAACTGAATACTGAGTCAAGTGAGACAGAAACCAATTTCCCAGACATAGCTTCTGAGATCCAGAATGTTGAAAATTACTTGTGTTTGTTTCTTTGGTCAGAGCAAGTTAGCAGCAGTGTGTATGTTGCTTTCAGTTTTGCTATTCCATGTCACAGACAAGTGGGGCAAGTTGAGCAAATATATCATGAAATTTTCTGTTTGGATTTTTTTTCCTAAAGTGGGTAATCATTCATTTGACAGCTTCAGAACTTGGATTGATTTCTACACTTGCCAAAAGTTTATTCCCTAGTCTGTTGTTGTCATTTGGTGTTCTAGTGGAAGAGCAAGGGCCTGGAGCATCCTAGTCTGCCATCACCCTCCTCTTAGTTTTTGGAGGCTCATTTTGTGATATACAGTTTTTCTGTGTAATTAATCTACTTTTTACCCTCTTCTCAGAATCACTTTTATTTTTCAGTTTTGGACAGTTGGACTATAGAGTCTTGATGTGGGTCTCATTGGGTGTGTTTTCTGGGAATATGGGTTCATGTGTAGCATCATATTTGGTATGTTTTATGCACTATTTTTTCATATATGTTTTGATTCTCTTTACCCTTTTTCTCCCCCCTCTGGTGTTTACACTTGAGTACTTGTTGGCATGCTTCATGGTTTCCTAGAAATATCATAGTTGGTTGTGTTAGTCATCTTTTCATCACTTTTTTCAGAAGACCTGACAAGTAAAACTTTGAGAAGGAAAAGTATATTTTGTTTCTTGGTTTCAGAGGTTCAGTCCATGATGAGTTGAGCTCATTGTTTTCTGCCCAAGGTGTGGCAGTAAATACATCATGCCTGAAGGGCATTGCGTTGGAAAAAAAGTTCAAATATTGCCAACAGGAAGAAAAGAGAGTTTGAGTGCGAGTCATCAGGGATACTATAATCCCTAAGGTTATGCCCCTGGTGACCCACTTCCTCTAGCAATACCATATCTGCCTCAAGTTACCACCCATGAATGTATTCAAATTATCAGTCTATCAAATGGAGTAATCCACTAATTGGTTTTCAGCTCTCATAATCTCATCATTTCACCTCTAAAATGTATAACACATGAGTATTTGGAGGACAGCTCATATCAAAAATGTGACTCTGCTGTTAAATTTTTCCATGCTCTCTTTACCTGCATGTCAGTCCAGATAATCTTGGTCTGTTCTTCTTAAGTTTGCAAACTGTTTTGCTGTTCTGATCTGCTGTTCATCATTTTAGTGTCTTCTTCACTTCAGTACTAAGGTTTTGAGTGCCCAGACTCATATTTGGTTTCTCTTCTAATTTCTATCTTTGTATTAATATTCTTCCTTTGGTGAGCAGCCATTTTCTGGGTTTCCTCTTATACTGTGTTCAGTTTTCTTTAGTGGGCCTGGGGCTCAGTGGCAGAGTGCTTGCCTAGAATGTGTGAGGCACTAAATTCAATTATGAGTACCAAGTATTACTAAATAAAATAAAGGTCCATTGACAACTTAAAAAAACATTAAAAAGTTCTCATTAGCTCTTTAAGCATGATTTATATAGTTAACTTAAATTATTTGTGTAGCCAGTCTTATGATATTTACTCAATATCCTTGAAATAGGGCAGAGACTCAGAAATACTGAACATATGAGTAACTTAAGAAATAAGGACAAGACATAGGAATAAGTGAAAAGTGGGGGCACAGTGGGATGATCCAGCTCTGATGGAGCCTATGCACTTTATTCAAGTGAGTCAGAATGCCAGTAGTATTCAGAGTGAAGGACTTCCTGGGGAAAACAGGAAGAAGATGGTAAAGACAACTTGGTTGGGGCTTAGCAGGTTAAGACCACCTCCTGTGTTTTAACCTAGGACTGCCTGAACCAATGGGCAGGGTGTCAGCATAATCTGAGCAGTCTTGAATTGATGGAATTTCACTGTTTCCAGAAAAGCAACCCCCTTGACATGGCTCAAACAAACCCATAATTCATTTATAGCCTCCAGCATCTCCCCCTACACAATTTTTAAAATATAAGTGGTGTGTGGTTACATGAGGTCCTTGGATCATTTTTCTGAGGTTATGGCAATCTATTGTTATGACAGAAGAAAAGTAGTAGCAAACACATCATTACAAAATTATAGCATGCAGAATGTTTCAACATATTCCCAGGATTAAAGCCATTTAAGTCATGAAGTATTTGTTCAGCTAGAGATACAGGATCTATGAGATTGATCCTGTTTTCTGAATATCCTTG
Source organism: Marmota monax (assembly GCF_021218885.2). Classification (NCBI taxonomy): domain Eukaryota; kingdom Metazoa; phylum Chordata; class Mammalia; order Rodentia; family Sciuridae; genus Marmota; species Marmota monax. The sequence continues at coordinate 25,721 of NW_026694624.1, read as the reverse complement.
ATGTGATGATATAACCCCATGAGGTCCAAACTGATGTTATTGCTATGCCAAATGCCAAGCGGATGATTTTTGACCTTTATCCAATCCCATTGGGAAGAATTATATTTGGCTGCAGTAACACAGACACACTTATGGCCAGCATGGCATCTAAGCCTTTGCTTAAATTTGAGTGTGGAAAGTTAATTACAACAGTAGCTTTCAAAGAATTTAATTTAGTCTCAATCTTTTCATCAATATTTATCTGATTCTTAGGGAATTGGAAGTATTTTGAGCCACATTATAAAGAAAATAAGCATTTTGAATGTTTTGAGATAAGGATAAAGAAGGTGTCACAGTTGAAACTATACAGGATGTTATATAAAATTTTTGTGTTTTTCTTCTTGCTCTTATATTTTCAGAAGTTATAGCATAAGGAGATTGAGCACTGGCCTACAGCCACAGTTGGAGCCCTCTTGCAGTTCCTGTCTATAAAGTCAGGCATAGGGCTGTTTATATAATGGAGAGAATCCAAGTCATCCATTAAATGCCACAGATATTTTTGTATGCCATCATCACTGGAAGTCAGGATATTACCACCAAATCCTCCAAGAATCATGGAATCCTTACATAGCTGTCTCTTACCAATTCTTTGAGACCAATACAAAGTATATCCACCATTTCTAGAGACTTTATGTTGCACTGGGAAGACATTTGCACATTCCCTCTATTTAGGAAAGCTGCCAAGTTCCATTGAAGAATGATTATTGCTGTAAGTGCTATAATGATTAACCTGACTAGGCCCCCTCATATGCCATCCTTTCCTCAAAGGTTACTTTTCAACAGCCAGCATGTTTATCATGGGACCAACATATAGGTAAATTTCCACCATAGCTAGTATAATTAAACCAGTTAAATGAATAAGTGTAACATGTTTGTCTGTAAAATCTTCTATTATATGAGTATCATTAGTAAATGCTGGGATGGGTTCTCCAGTTCCACTTACCTGGAAGCTCAATAGATTCAACATAACCACAAACATTGTGTTTGGAGACTTAGTGCCTCCCTGTTGTTCAGTCATCTGCTTGGCCTTATACATCAGCTTTTTTAGTTGTCTCTATGATGACATGTTGAGCTTTCTGGAAAAAAGGGTGTACCCTCTATCATTACTGAATATGGTCTCATCCATTGTCCTGTTTGTATGTCTTTCCACAAAACTAAGCCTAACAAGTGTTATAGGTGCCCTGTGTTGCTCAGCAGCAATGAAACTTTTTTTTTGGGGGGGGGGGGGCCTGGGGATTGAATTAAGGGATATTCAACCACTGAGCCACATCCCCAGCCCTGTTTTGTACTTTACTTAGAGACAGGGTATCACTGAGTTGCTGAGGCTGGTTTGAACTCACATTCTTCCTTCCTCAGCCCCCTGAGCCGCTGAGATTATAGGTGGGCACAACCACAACTGGCTGGCAGCAGTAAGGCTTTTAAAGCTTTTAAAAATCATAATATTTAGATAAGAAGAACATGACAAAGAAATTTGTGGGGTACTATCTACCCCGTTTTGCTTTTGTAAGATTGTTGAATAGTTGGTATACGTTGGAACATCGTTAGCCTTAAATTGTAGAGAATCTGAGCACTGTAAAAGAAGCTAAGCAATGAGAAATAACATGATTATTTTCTTTATATGAGCAATGGCAAAAATGAAACAAGAACAAGTATCAATAATAACATGAATTGACATGGTTTGCCAAAGTTGAGAGGTATGAGTTACATCCATCTGCCACAGTTGATTTGGGTATAAACTATGGGGATTTACCCAAGTGGGTGAAGTTGGAATGTGAATCACACACTGCAGGCAAGAGTGAACAATTTGCTGATCTTGCTGTCGCATAATATTTTTTTGTGTGTGTGTGCAGATTGGAAACACTCTGATGATGTGAAGAATGAGAAGCTTGAGCACGGTCATATGGAGACATTTGTTCATGGGCCAAAAAAATTTATCCACATTAGCATTGTCTGATGTTAAAGAATCCAGAAGTTTAGAATGAGCTCTAGTATGACCAGTAAAACAAGGATATTGATGCACTTGAACTGTTTATTGTAGAGTATGGAATAAATGAAAACAGAAGACCCAGGGAAGAATTGATGTTGCAGATCAAATTTGAATTTGATTCTTTCTGGCAGATTCTTTCCCATGAGATGTCAGTCTGTTCTCTTAAGCTTTTGAACTGATTGGGTGAGACCCTCCCACAGTGGAGGGTAATCGATTTTAATCAAAGTCCACTGCCTGGAAATAGGAATCCCCATTCCCCCCACCAAAACAAAAACTTTCACAGTAACATCTAACTGGTGTTTGACCAAAACTGCTGGGTACTTGTGCCTAGCCATCAGTACATGAAATTAACTATTACAGTAACATTGAATAATCTTATTTATAGAATCCAGTATGTCCCAGGGTGGACAAGTAGAAAATTAAGTATTGCTGAAACAATTTTCAGAGAAGTTCGGGAAAGGCAGTTATGATATGTGTCTGAGAAGCAGAGAACCAACTGATAAACTGAATTACTACCACTTGTAGTTGCCTCTCTCTTCCACCCTCTCATGAAATGTGCTTACCCCACCCCAAGAGATACAACCAAAGCATTCATTCACTGCCAGAATGTAGTCAGAATACCATATCTCTGTATGATTCACACCAGTTCACATGTGAGACCCAGTTTGACCTTGCTTAAGTAAGTCATATTCGTGAATTCCAAATACCAATTTTCTAACAATACAAGCGTACAGTGTTAGGCATATGCAGCTGATGTAGGAAGTCTAGAATGAGGTATGTGTTGTGATTGGATAAATATCCACAAAAGGTCTATAATGTAAATATTTCCTCACCAGCCTGTGGCAATATTGAGAGGTGATAAACCTGTGGGAAATGGGGACTACTGGAAGGAGGTGGCATGGATTTGGACATGACATGACATGAGAAGACATCCTTTTGAGGGAGATATTGGGGCTTCATGTTGTCTACTTCCCAGCTGCCATGAGGTGAGCAGAATTACTCCAGGATGTGGTCCCTGCCATGATGTTCTGCCTTGCTGGAGTCTGCAGACCATGGAGCTTACCAATTATACATAGACATATTTCATTCTAAGTTTTCTTCCTTGTAATTTGTTTACCTTACATATTCTTTTGGAGACACAGAAAGCTGACTAATGTAGTGAGGCAGATTAAAGATTAAAATACCTGTCCTGCAACACTTCTTAGATGTTGCAGGGAAGATATTTTAATGCTGTCTTTTACGGAGTGGAGCTTATTACTCAATTTGACAATAGTTCTTTCACATTATGGTTTATCTCCATCTTTTTGTAGGGTTCTTGGGTCTTTTCTCTGAGAAAGCCTTCTGTTGTCATCTTGGCTTTGTCTTTTTAAAAATTTTTTTCTGTAGTTGCAGATGGGCAGAATTTGTGTTTGTTTGTTTGATGTGTTGTTAAGGTTCAAATCCAGGGCCTCACACGTGCTAGGCAACACTCTGGCACTGAACTACAACCCCAGCCCCTTGGTCTTTTCTTAAGTAGGTATTGAACAATATGCCCTTATCTTCCTTAGAGTAATTATGTTTCTCATCCGAGTCCTGCTTCTAGATAGTTGGGAATACAAGGGTTATTTTAAGTCTTAAAGACTGGGGGCTATTTTGATAAACATCTTCTCACAAATAATTTTCTTAATTCCTACAGTTATTTCTTAATCACTCTCCCTGATTCCATGCCCATGGTAACTAGAAATAAGCTCCACCCCAGAAGGCCACTATTCTATTGAACATATCATTCATGATATAGTCAGTATACAATATTCATCATTGTAATTTGAATTAAAACATATTTATGTGTATAAGTAGATATATGAATCTATACATATATATGTTTATATTTGTGTGTAGTTGCATATGTGAAGTATGGATAATTCTGAAAGTGTAAATGAGAACCACACGATGTAATAGAGCTTTGTTTTCAAGGGACAAGGGAAAGTGAATAAGGAAGAATTGTCAATATGCAGAAGAGGGACCTGAGGCCTAGATTCAGAAGTAAGCACAAAGTGCACAGCTGCAAGAAAATGTGGCCTGTTCTAGGTAGATGTAGGCTCATATGGTGATGTGCAGAGAGAACATTATTTGGAAGAACTGAAAAACTCTCAGATGAGTAAACCTACGTGAAGACTTGTTTGTGCTGCTTACAGAGGAAGTTGTTCTCTTAGTGAGCTTTCTGAATGTTGCTCACCCACTAAGCATTAAAACTTACATGTCCTGGTATATATGAGGCAGGAAAGAAATTCAGAATTAGCATCAAAATAGAAGAGATACTCATATATCTTAGGCTTTTGGGTGTTAACTTAGATGCAATCACGAATAGGCAGAGTACAACTAGCTCCCTTAGTATTAGCAGTTCTGAGGTTGGATTGCCAGTAGCTCTCAGATTGTAGCATTAGCAGCACTTCCCATAGTGTTCCTGGCACCCTGAGCCAGCAACTATCTATCATGAAAAGCCATCACCAAAACACTTCAAAACTTCATACATCTTTAAACCTCTTGTATTCAGTAAAGAGAGAAAAGTATTTATGCACTGTTTTATGATATTTTAATGTGTTACTTCCTTATTACACCATGTGAAATGCACCACTTGGCAACATTTCTTTCACACTGCACATTTTTTAGTATTCATGGAAATGCAGGGTTATGGGTTGGAGTTTTGGCTCAGAGGTATGTATGCATGCATGAGGCACTGGGTTTGATCCTCAGTACCACATGAAAATAAAAGATATTGTGTCCACCTATAACTAAAAAATAAATATTCTAAAAAATGCAGGGTTACTAGTCAGAAATTGTCTTGCATCTGGGAGTTCCATTGGTTCAACTTCATTTTTTTCCTGAGTAAAAAATATTTATTGTCTTTATTAATTGGAAGAAGTACCAATAATATTGGTCTAAGTTTATGCTACCTGGGGTTTGGAAAAGTTCTGTAGTGGGCATCCCCACTGTGGGCAGTCTTGGTTGCTGCAGGATAACAGATTGGCTTGCCTCAGTTCACCTTGGTGCTGGCCTGCCAGCCTCAGATCTTCCTGAGGATTGAGTAGAACAGTCAGGTCAATTAGATGGTCTTGTCAGAGGGACCCTCAAAACAACCAGATATTAAGTATCTTAATGCAGAGGTATACAGGAAAACACATCTTTTATGTCTAAAATGGAATCTGGGATAACAAGGTGTAAGAATCAGAGACCAAGGATGTATGGGAATCACTACCTCGTTTGTTGATCTGAGGTCCTGTACTAGTCTCCATTCACTATTGGACTTTTGTGGGTGTATAACATGGACTGTCACAGCGTCTCAAGAAGCTCTGTCACTTGAAGTTACCTATTATAGTTTGTAACCATTGTTTAGTCTCTGGTTTTAGGGGATACTGCTTTTGGTGGGAAAAGGGTACAGAATCTTTGAGATGAATCTGGACAGGAGCAGGTCCTATTGCTCCTGACCTTTTTCTCACTGTGTAGCCCAGACTTCTAGGTTAATGTCAGTTTCTACTAGGGGCAGACAAAGTACTAGTCCTGTTGTCATATGAGAAGTCTGATGCATAGGTGTGTCAAAATATCTCTTTCCATGGGTGAGTGGGACTTTCAGGCATGATCAAAAGGACATTTGAGAAGAGATCATCCCAAGAGAAGCTAAGAGGTTTGGAGCAATATCCAGTCACAGGCTTTCCTGACACTCCCCTTATGGTTGAACTGTGAGAGGAGAGGAGGCCTGGATTTGAAAGGAGCACAGAAAACATGGCACCAGTGTCAAGAAAGAAATAAATTTTCCTTCCCTTGACAGTTAAGATCATCCTGGGCTCCTGTACAGAAATAAGAGTCTGAATAGTTGGGAACCTAAGATGGATTCCCCAGGACCCATCAGTCCTATTGTTGGACTGTTTGAAGTGAGGGATTTGTCCACTGGGCCTTGCCTGTGAGTGTAGTCCAACCACCTGTGATCCTCTTCAGTGACTGGTTAGGGTGTTGATGGCATCCATTTCTTTCATGGGCAGTTTTTCTTGCAATGTCCCTCTTGGCCACAGTTCTAGCAGGCTATGATGGGAGCAATACCATTCTGGGGACCTTGTCTACTAGATTTATTCATCTGTAGAGCTGTCACAAGGGCAGTTGCCTTACTTTTGTTCGTTCTCTCTCTCTCTCTCTCTCTCTCTCTCTCTCTCTCTCTCCTCATCTTCCTCCTCCTCTTCATGGTCTTGATTGTAAAACACCTAAGTGGCATTTTTAAGAGACTATCTAAATTGTTTGTTGTCTCCTTTTGCAATTGTTGTTTGTATTTTTTTCCTAATGTCAGCAACTGATTGAATTATGAATTTGTTTTTTAGGTTTTTATGCTGGGGAACATGGGGACATTGAGGTATATTTAATTAATGCTTCCCTGAGTCTGTCTAAAATGGTTGTGGAAGATTCTTTATTCTCCTGTGTTACCAGAGAGTTTGGAATAATTTAGAGATTTAATATGGGTTTTCCTAAATCCCTGTACCACACAGTTCTGAAAGTAATTTCCCTTCCAGTGCCCCATGTGATCATCTGCATCCCATTTTTTGTTCTCCTGGAGAACTGCCTGTTCTCTGTTGGCTGTTTCTTCTGAGTCCACTTCAGTTGGAAGAAGTAGGTCTCCTGGTCCTTGCACTACATATCTTGTATCCTCAGAGGTTTCAGCTGCCTGTAAAGCATCCTAGTATTCAGTGCTAGAGAGAATTTGGTTCATTAACATCATTATGTCTTTCCAGGTTAGGTCAAAATTTGGTTAAGGCCCTGAAATATCTCTGTATATTGATCAAGGTCATCTGGGAACCTTTCTAAGTCACTCTTAATTTTTCTCAAGTCTTGCAGAGAAAAATTGACTTGTACCATAATGAGTCCTTTGAGACCCTTTCCTATGACTTGTAGGTGTAGGAAGGAGGCTGGAGTGCATTCCTCCTAATTTTGTGTTTTCTCAGAATATTGGGGCTCTGTTGGCAAACCCTGAGTAAGGAGGGCATAAGTGCTTAGAAAAAGGGTTTTCTGTATTTGATACTTCTCTAAAAGAAACTTCTTTCCATTTTAGCCTTTCCTGATGTATTTGCCACAATGCTCATACTTAGATCCAGTGATCCAGTAAAGTTCTATTCTATTTGCTGCACATATTGGTGCTAATATAACTTGAGAATCTTTGGATTGCATTTTTTGGTGTAGCCAAGAGTGAAGAATCTAATTTACAGTGGTTGCATAATTTTGGTTGTGTCTCCAGGCCAAAAAAAAAAAAAATCTTGTTATGTATAGGGTAGCTGTGGCCACTTGTTTCTCCTTTTTACAATCTAAGTTTAAGTGTAAACTGGTATTACAGTTTATACTTCCCTCAGGGCGCTATTTTTCCACATCCTCCATCTGGTATTCAGGCCAAGCTTGGGCTCAGAAAAATACCAGATACTTCTTCTTTAGGGTCTGAGTGTCAAAGGAATCCCAATGTTTCAAATACTTCTTCAAGGAGTACTTGTGCCAGATGGAGTATTACCCATATGAAAGACAAAGGGGAAGAAGACATCCCTTGGCATCCCTCCATTGTCAGTTTGAGGTATCTCTCAGTTCCATGTGGACCTGAAAGCCATGGATGACCACCCCTTGAATCCTGCTAGGTGGAGTAGTTGCTTTTAGCACCACAAAGTACTGTGATCCTCAAGACATGAGCGACCACATTTTGAGGCCTTCATAGGATTTGGGATGGTCATATTAGTTGTGCTTCCTAATGCATGATCCAAAATTTCTTTCCTGTGTCATTTCCCTCTTAAAAGCAGTGACCCTGGTTTTTGTGTACTGTTTTGCCATGCATTGTGGAGGCACTATAGACAGGGTTGCATGTCCTGGAGGATCTCAGTTATTATGCTAAAAGAGAACCATGTCCCTCCAGGTCATGTGCCGTGAAGAAGATTCGAGTCTTTCCTGATATATTTCCATCATACTCAGGGCCACTAAATTCTTGTTGTATTTACCAAAAACATCGGATCTAATATGGCTTAAGAGACTTTGTTTGGATTGTGGATTGTCATGCTGTGTCTCCTTCTTCTCTGGGTTCTGAGCACCAGAGTCCCCTCCGTGGTGTGGTAAAAAACACACACAAAAAAACAAACAACAACAACAAAAACCAACCCTTTTTCTCGGCTCTCTCCCCTAGCCTAGGCAAAGTTCCGAATCTGAAGTCTAAACTAGGAGAGGGATGACCTGGCAGGATTCTTCTCTGAACTGGCAGGGTTCGGAAACCTAGAGAATGGGACCTTGCTCCTGGGTGGAGCTCACCAGAGACAACATGGGTTTGAGTCCTAACAGGTGCACTAAGGCTTGAAATTTCCCCAAAACCTCATCCATGGGTTCTGTTGAAACAATTGGGGTTCCAAGGGGTATAAGAAATCAGAATCTACTTGGTGTTTGGAGTGCACGTGAGAGAGAGAGAGAGAGAGAGAGAGAGAGAGAGAGAAGAAGGGAAAGAAGGAAGAAAACAGGAGTAATAGACCATGTGCCTCACTCTCTGGGGATTAGTGGGTTGCTCTTTTTCAAAGACCTTGTATCAGACTAAGACATTATGTTATGATCCAAGATACACAGGGTAAGGGACCCCTTCTTACCATTGAGTCTAGTCAGTCTGAAAGTGGAAGGAAGAAGCAAACTCTTAATGGATCTATTGACCTGTTGTATTCCTCAGAGAGAAGCTGAAGCTGAGCTTGACCAACATTCCTCCTTTAGTGACAAAAGGAATTGAACAAGCCTCCTCCAGTAAGTCTGCCACCTGTTGCTTTCGACCAGCAACTGCACAATCGGATTTTAGGTGGGTGACAGGTGTTAATTATTTTGAAAGAAATACAGACATTTCTAAAAGGAGTATAGAACTCCATAAAATAAGGAGATAGTTTGTTTTTCCATTTCACTCACTCCAAAGAAGGCTCAGATTGGGCACAGAAACATGAAACTTTGTTCTCTACTTCTGTTAGCAGGGGACACTGAGGGTTTTCAGATTCTTCTGGTGAGCAAAGTCTGTGTAAGGTGCAGATCTCTGCAGCTAAGAAGTGGTGCCCCTCTCAAAGGTGGGTTATACCCTCCTATGTTGATGCAGACCCCAGTTGCTCACCATCAATTCCTTCTTCCTGGGATCTTTCTTTCAAATTAAAAGAATGAACTCTGCAGAGCAGGAAGAGTGAGTGTAACAGGTATATTATTGAAGAACAGGTATAGAACTCTTTCAGTGCAAGAGGGGACCCAATATCAGGATTTCTCTGTCTGATTGTGCTAGTATAGGGGTTTATATTGCCCTTAGGTCACTGTGTTGTGTCCAAGCTTATGCTGGTTAGGCTCTGGAAATATTCAAATGCTATTGGTCCCAATTTATGCTAATTAGGGCTTGGAAAAGCACTAACACTATTAGTTAGGCCCAATCCCACTCTGATTTTCCTCACTTTCATTTTATGTATGCTTTGGGAAGCCAGAATTTGAGTCATTGAATTATGCATTCTTAGTGGTGTGTCAGGAACTTCAGGGCCTGTGTGGAGTGTGCTTCTGCAGTGGGCATCACCCATGTGTGCAGGGGGGATCTTGCAGGGTGATGGATCAGCTTGCCCCAGCTCACCTCAGTGCTGACTGATGCTCCAACTTATGTGGTCCATCACTCCCCTGTTTGCTGGAACTTGTTGGCAGTGACCAGTAGGATGACTGTCTGGCTTGGCATTTGAGGAGTAATGACAATAGACAGAATGTATCTTGTGTTGTTAGTTGAACTTTCAAAGGGTGCCATTATTTCTTTCACTGAATATTTGTTTGGCCTAGCTATCTAACCTCTTCCACAGGATCAGAAAGTAGCTATCTAAGTAAAATGTCATCCTCATGGCCAATTCTAGAAAATGCTCTGATGGTTCAGAAGACTGAATGCTCCAAAGCAGCTCTCCTAAATAAGACAGAAGAGAAAGGGCCAACACTCTCCAAGAGGCATTTAAGAAAAACTTTTGGGGCTTGGGTTGTGGCTCAGTGACAAAATGCTTGCCTAGCATGTTTGAGGTCCTGAGTTTAATTCCCTGCACCATCAAAAAAGAAAAAAGATAGAACTGAAAGAAAAAATATTGTTTTCCCCACCTTTGACATCCATGGCTGCCCTAATTATGTCACTGTGACCTAGAATTATCTTTGGTCACAGGCATATTTGAGATGACTTCATCCTTCAGTCTCTTTCAATGATACCACCATTTTGAATCTCCTTAGCTGTCCTTTGTCTGCTGTATTAAGAGCCTCTTTCCTACCCATACCTCAGAGAAGTCCCATGGTTATCTGGAATGATACTGTGTGTACTTGAGCCCACCTTTTTTTTTAAGTAAATGAGCTTCCTTCCCAAAATCCTTACACAAAAACTGCCTGTACCACTTCTCCTTGTGGTGCAGCATAACTCCTAGTGAGGCCTCAAGTGCATGGTTATATTTAACCTATCCATGCCTTTTATCTCAAGTAGAGAAGGTGCAGCTGATTGTACTAAGAACCGGTAACAGTAAAGGCTACTGGCCCTGAAAGAAGACCTGGCAGGTTACCCTGAGGACAGTTATGAAAGAGAATGACAGAGAGCAATGGAGAGCTGCTAAGAGCTATTAAGTTTGGCTGTTCCAGGGAACTGTCAGTAGCTGCTGGCTCCTCCTGTCAGGAACACAGTGGTAAAGATGCACCCATTTTACACTGAGGGTCATTGGCATTCACTCTTGGGGCTGTGAATGCTAAGATCTGAGAGATGTTGGCCCTGGAAACTCAGAGCTGATACTATTAAGGGAGGTGCACTTTGCCTATTTCTGGTTGCTCTCAAGATGGATGTTTGAACCCTCAGCCAGTTGGTAACAGAGATGGTTATGGGACACAGTGTTGAGAGCCACAGCTGAAGTGGTCCCAGCAAACTTCCAGCTGATTGGCTCACCTCGGCCCCAGCAAACTTCCGGCTGATTGGCTCCTCTGTGGTGATGCTCATTGGGCTGTTTCCCCGCCCTTTCAGACCACAGAGCTGCTCATTTGGGGATTCGTTTGGCTACACCCACATGGCCCAGCCAATCTGCCTCAAGAGCGGTTGAGGTGCTTGCAGGAAGAGCCGGTGGTGACAGTTGGGCTCTCGGGAATTCCTGAAGAGCTCAGGTTGTGCTGCCGGCAATCTAAAAATAAAGTTCGTTCCTGCTTGACAAGTGGCTCGTGAATTGTGCCCAGCCAGACTGCGGCAACACAGTTCATGAAGGGATGTACAGAGAAGGCCCCTTAAATTAACTGAGGCTATGTGAACAAAATAATGACTGGGTTTCTGTTAAGCATTTGATCTGTTTTTCTTCCATGATCAGTGGAAGATGCAGGCTAAATATGGAGGCAAAGGCTTGGCCCTGCACCTGTGCACCCTGGGGAATGGAATCTGCAGATACCTTCTCCTTTCATTCCTCATCCCACAGAGTAGCACAGACAACACAGCAGAAGGTAGTAGCCATGAGAACATTTCTTTACTAAACTATTTTTCTTCACTCTTGACAGTCAACTCCCTCTCCCATGCCAGTTCCCACATTTTGCATTCCTCCTACATTCCCAGTGCCATCCCCTTGCCCTCCCTTTCCTGAGGACTAGCAGGATCAGTTCTGATTGACAAGGATTTTTGCGCCTTGTTTTGCAGGATGTAGTGAGGGTGAGATCTCACCAAGACCCTGCCTGAGAGGTTGGCTCACCAGATACCTATCCTACTGTCTTCAATGCCTCTTCTTCTTTCTCTAGGGTCTGATGACTGACACTTTCTCTCAGATGCTGGGCAAGAGGAATCAGCCTCAGAGCTACATGTTGCTCTCCAATTGATCTGGAGATGAGACCCAGAATGGGGTGTCTTTCTTGCATGCACTGAGTGTCAAACTTTAGCTCACTTCCTAGATTGGCATCAGGAGGGGGATAGGGGATGAGGTCTCTTCTTTGGGACTGAGGAGCCTGCGGTGCTCAGCCTCCAGGGATGAAGGGGTCTTTGTAAAGGCCATGGTCTGGGACAGTTCCCAGGACAGAAGAAGGTGATGGGAAGCCAGGAGGATGTCCAGGGCATGGAGGGTCATGGTTGTTCTCACTAAACACCTCTGCTTTCTCATGTGGCCCCCATAGGAGAAGTTCTGCTGGGACCCACTGCCCTTTTCTGGCCCAGGCTTAGGGAAGAAATTCTGTGGTCCAGAGGAGAGTTGAGGACCAGATGGCACCCATTGATGAAGACTCATGACAGTTCAGGAAGATGCTAGTGTGCTTCATAGGACCTAGGTTGTGTGACCCTGCATCTCTTAATTTCCCATGAGGTGACCCTTCAGGGGCCAGATCTCCATTTAGGCCTCGTGTCCAGTGCTATCACTATGTCCTTCTACACCTTGGCTGGCAGCTGATTTAGAAGCATTTTAGTCAGGGTACAATATAACTTTGGGACACCTACACCAATCATTTCTTCTTTGAGCGCAGGCCGTAAGTGATTTTTCACCAGTTGCAGAAGGGAAAAGAGCACTTGTTCAGTCTCCATTGGGCATGAAGATAGACAGAGGAACTAGGGGAATGTGTAAATATGAAAGGGAGGTGTCACCTGTCTTGGTGCCAGACTGAGGTTCTGATGGCCATTCTTCTGGGTGAGTCCTTCTTCCTGGTCCAGCTCTTTGGTTAGGGTCAAGTTATCCATGTGTAGTCCTATGAAAAGCAATACTTCCGAGAAATAGGGGTGTGGAAAATGAAGACTGCACCTTGAGGAGAAGAAGAAATTGTGTGTGGCCTTGGTAGGAAGTGTTCCCAAGCCCAAGACACCTCTGGGACTTATAGGAAGCATTGATGATGTCTTCTTGGTTCACACCATGGGGTTGTTAAATGAAGACTATGTGCTACCCCACCCAACAAACAGTGCTGAGAATCTAAAGAATAAAACATAATTCCATGAGTCTGGGCTGGCTTTCCCAAAGTCTTGTAGACACCTGGATTCCCAGCCCAGCCCACCTTGGTGAAAAAGTTCTCTTGGAGCACAGCTCATTAGTGTATCTTGGTACAAGTTTTCCTCTTTTAGATGTCACTCCATTTCATTATCTTCCAAGTTTCCCATGGACTCCTCTGTGGCCAAATGTGGGGCTATCCACATGGTGAATTTGAGATACCCCACAAGATGTTCATAATGTCCACATATACCATAATGGCTTCAGGTGTGATCTAATCAGGCACCTTGGTCTCTGGATACCAGCAGCATTAGACTTCTGGTGGGTGAGCCTTGGGGCCAGTCTTTCTGGTGGTGCACACTAGGACAGAGGATAAGAGTGTGGTGAATACACAGTGGTTCCAGCTGTGCTCCAGCCATTTGGTGGAAGGAAGTGTTCAAGGGACCTAATCTGGTCCAGGATGGCCCTGCACATTCTGACATCAGAACCCTTGAGTAGAGAGTCTGCACCAGTGGGACAATGTATGTCATATGGTAGGACATTTTGAGATATCCATATTCAATATACTTGGGCCACACAGACTCATGTCCTAGGTGGATGGTGTGTTGACTCTTTGCATAGGCAGGGGGAGAGAAGATAGCACCTTGGACTAGGCTATATCTACCTCAGATCCAAGTGCATCTGGAATCCCAAATGCTCAGGGGCTGTTCTACTGGCAAGAGAAGTGTCCTATTCTGAAAAAAAAATATTCACATGTGTGACAGCAGACTCCATTATCACCTTTTTTTAAAATCATGAATTTCTATGGGAATGTGTTTAGCTCTCTCTTGCTGCACAATCACAATGACTGGAGAATGTGGAAGATTGAGCCTCTGTGGGATTAGAAGTGTCTGACATTGGAATCTATCATAAACTGAAGCCTTGGATCCTCCATCTCTGCAGCCTCAAACTCCACAAACCTGACAGGTAAGCAGGACATATAATTATTTTTAAAAAAGGATTTCTCATTGGAAAACCCAAGCTGTAGCTTCATAGCAATGAGGAGCTGATAGCAGGGATGGGAGCGAGCAATGCTCAGACTGTGGGCTGGGCGGGTCCCAGGAAGGATCAATTCCCAATGCAGAAACATTTCTGGGTGCTTCTGACATCACTTAGCACCTGAAGAGAACCGTGTGGGCCTTAGTGAATCAGACATATTCCTTTATGTATCCTCCCACACTTATTCCAGGCTTCTCATGTCCCTGCCCTGAACCACACAGAAAAGCCAAGCATCAGCATCTGGTCAAAGATATTATTTATGTAAGAGAATTCTCTATCTATGAATGGTGTGGTTAGGACTGTATACCATAAAAGAAAGACCAAGGGCACAAGACTCAGGAGAAGTCATGAGAAAGCAGAAGCTATGCTGAAATTATTGGAACACCTGGGTTCCCAGCACAGCCCATCTTCCAAAGAAAACTGTATTTCATTTGTTTGTTTGAATGGTGAGAATTACATGAATTACAAGGCCAGAGGTGTGTGCTCAGGGCATCTGAGACACTGGCTTTCCCTGATCATGTTTTTCAAGTTCTAAATCTTTTCTGAAACATCAGGGTGTTATTGTGGCAACTTTCATGAGCAGGGGTGATCCATATACAGTAAGATGGTTTATTTTCCAGGTGGTTGGCCAACATCAAGCTAGTGAAACTTGTACCCTGTGAACAAACCTCACTGATGATGGACACCCCCTGAGCTTGGCTGATTACTGCCCCACACCCTACCCTTAACTTCTAGCCAGTGGTGAAGGTAAGAACGTTGAGGTCAGAGCTTCTGGGACTATTAGAGAGTGTCCAGCCCTCCAGGTAGAGAGAATAAATGCTTGGAGAGGAAAGTGTTCAGTGGTTTTCCCTGTGGTAGAAGATGCCCTTCCTGGCTAGGTGAGAAGCTCCAACAGAGCCAGCTGTGCAACCCATGTTCCCTAGCACTTAGGCCTAGACCCAGGTGTCTGACACACTTTTCTGCCATCTCATAGATCATGTAGTCAAAGGTATGCATTGACATTCCTGAAGACCCCTCCACAATCCCTCCTCCAAAGTCATGGTAGGCTCCAATCCAGATAGGGGACAAAGCACTGGATTGGGATTCATCAGGATCAGTCACAATCCACAACCCACACTTCATTGCCATTTGATCTGACCCAATACATGCCTTGCCTTTGCCTCTTCTGTCCAGTCACTTTGATCACCCCATGTGTGCTCCCTGCAACCAGGACATGCTCTCATATATTAGAGAGAATATCAAGTACTTAATGAAATCTGATTTTTATTGAGTTCTTGATGTTGTTGTGTCTTATGACATGAATGTTTTTCTCGAGAGAATGCATGAATGCCCTAACCTCCCATGTGATGGTATTTGGAGATAGTGGCTTCAGTGGTTCTTAGGATTTTAATGAGGTCAGGAGGGTGGAGTTCCCATGATAGTAGTAGTGCCCTTCTAGAAAAAGGAAGGGATTCTAAAGCTCTCTTAGCCATAGGAGGTCACAGGCAAGGCAGCCATTGTCTGAAGCCTGGAGGGAAGCACTCACTGGACATTAAATCTGGCACCATCTTTCTGGGACTTCCCAACTTCAGAACTATGAGAAACAAAATTCCTGTGGTTTCAGCTGCCCCTACTGTAGCAGAGCATATGGCAGCCTGAGTTGAGTGAGACAGAGAACAGAGTGCTCTGGGAGCAGGGTTAAAACCTGAGACAATGATGTACATCTCCACAGAGGATCCAAATGGAATGAGTACTCACTCATAAATTCTGCACCACCTCAATATCCTAAACAGAAATTCCCAGAACAATATTGTTGGGTGTCCAGAGAGACCTGTACTGGTGTCTTCACCCCTCTCCCTGACACTAGTTGTGATGTTGCCTGTCATGAACAATCAGGTCTATGCTAGAAGGTGAAAATACTTAGTGAGGGACAATCATATGGCATCAGAGAGTCAATTCCAAATCCTGGCTTACATTATCCCCAAGATCCTTCTCTGACCTTGGGTCCTCCATGTGATGGTAATGTTCTTTGGGAACAAAGATTGCTGTACTCACAGGGCTGTGATGGGCACCTCAAATAAGGCACATTTCCTCTCCTGGTGTGAGATGAACATGGCTGGGAATGTAGGTCTCTCAGCATGTCCTTACACCCACAGGATGTTCCTTCCAGTTCCCATACATCCTAGCCTCCTTTCTCCATGCCATACTTTTTCTCCTTTCAGAGCTCAAGGAGGAGTTCTGGATCCCTGGGGAGAACACTCACATGAAGAAGCAGGAAAGTGCTTCCACATCTGGAGTCTAAGGAAGGTGCGGGTGGATCAGGATCTTAAAGCACTACCAGTGCCAGAAGTTTTTGTAGATGCTCTGTCACCCACTGCAGTTATCTGGAAGGTGGGCAGTGCGCAATCCCAAAACACTACCTGTGGCCATTGTTGGCTATTCATTGGGAAGATGATGCTGGCCGTTGGGCAAATGGTGGTGGTGCTGGAGGGTGAAGACCCAGCTGCCCATTCCCCCACTGGCTGAGGCAGGCACAGTGGTCCTCTATTCAGAAGCTGGTGGGAGGAATGGAGCAGAATGATCCACACCATGTTAGAAGGCCCAAGGGGCCCTCCAGTTGAGAGGTACCTCAGTGAGGGCAACCTTCTGAATGTGGTTCTTCTGGCCTCCATCTGGCCCAGGTTGACCAAAGTTGAATTGCCCAGACACACACACAGCAGGGACACCACTCCTGCTACCATTGATATTTCAGGGTAAGCACACTGCACCAATGAGTTACCCTGGGAGATTGTTGTAGTCACAAGAGGCAACATGGGCAGCACCCAGAATGGCTTCTGTGTTGGCTCAGTAGAAGAGGGAAGACAGTGCAGGTCTCTGAGGGAAGACATAGGGGAACCAGATTCTGCCTGGTCTCAGCATCCAAGATGCTGTGGAAGCAAATTAAGGGGAAGTGGCAATAGGAGTGAGGCTCCCCAGCCTTTGTCATAGGACATCTGAGGAGGAATGGCAACAGCTCAGGGTCTTATGGGCAGGTAAATCTTGTGGTTTGCATCTTTCTCTGAGTGAAATTTAGGCTTCCTTCTTCCAATCAAAAGTTACACTCAGAGAAATCTTGATCCCAGTAATCAAAGATTCCCTGAACATGGTCTATATTGACACCTCAGCTTTCCCTGACTTAGAGGCCCCTTGGCATCCTTTGCTGACAATGGATCAACGTCCAAGGCATCTCGATGGTAACTGACTCTGCCGAGTGGCACCATTCCTCTCAGCATTCTCACCAACAGGAAGGAGACCTCCCTTCTCCAGAAAGTTCCATGCACTCCAAAGGCCTATGTGGAGGTGACAAGTTCATAATTTATGGCCCCATCACCTCCTCAGCATTCCTTTTGCTAAATCTCTTTGGAAAACCCTCTGTTTCTTTCCTGGACTTGCACAACTAAACAAAAGCACCTGAGTGAAATGTATCCCTAGCTAGAGCCTGAGGAATCCTGAAGGTCATCAGGAGCACATCCTGCCCAGAATGTGGGTACTTCTCCCAGCACTTCTAACCACAAACACCAGTGAGGACACAAATTCTGGCACCTCAGTGTATCTGTAAACAGGATTTTCCCCAAGAGAATTCTTGACATGGCAACAAGTAAACTAAAACTTGAATATTTTTGGCCGGAGGTGCAAAAGCCATGGTTGCAGAACTGTTTTCAACTTGAAATGAATCAAGGCAGTGGACCTAAACTGTACTAGTAGAGATTTTATTTGTCCCACCCACCGAGCTGCATGAGAAATGACAATTTTAGTTAAGAATGTTCTAGTAAAATAGAAAGAATGTCAATCTTAACTCTTGAAACATGGGAGATGCAGTGCTAAAACTGAACACCCAAGGGCAACACTTACACATATCAAATAAATGGTGGGAAGAGTTGATAAGCACAGAGATATTTGAAAAGTGGTGGGAAAATGTATGGGGAATGGGGTTGATAGCTAAAAGGTAAGGGATTTCTTTTTGAGCTGACGGAAGTATTCTATATTTTATTATAATGAAAGAAAGGTCTATCACTGATATGGTGGCAAAGTCTATGAAAACTTTAGAATTCTAATATTTGATGGGTGATGTGAGTTATGTGAATGTCTTCCTAAAGTTATTTTGTAGTGACCTGCTGCAAAAATAGTAAGATGTTAGCAGACAATGCCTCAGATGTTAGACCAGCGTGCCACAGCCTGGCCAAGATCGCAGGAAACAGGAGACTCTGATCAATGCTGGCCAGTGCACAGAGATCAGGAGGAGGTCCTTAAACTGAGTTTCAATAAGGATGCGGCTACCAAAGGGGCCCCCACAAGGGCCCAGCCCCTGTGGTCATTGTCAGAAAGCACAGCTTTTCATTACTGGAGGGAGTGGGTCTTGGTGGTGTCAGTTGATGACTCCCTAGCATGCTGCAACTTCTTCCCCTAGAAGTCAGGGCTGGTCCTCTCATCAGGCCACCTACTCAGGAAGACCATGGCCATGCTGGGGTTCCATCCATCCTCACTGTCCAGCATCACTCAGTAGAGGAGAAGGAAGCTGTCTTCAAAAATACTGCTTCCAGGCTACTTCTAGAAAACTGATTAATGGCAGAGGGGCCTGAAGGCTCAAAAGCTGTTCTTTATCCAACTGAGACAGGAGGACTCAAAGTTGTCAAAAGGTACTTGATAAAAAATTGTGCCCTGACTCTGATGGCTATGGAACCTGGGTCCTATGAAGAATCATGGAGTT
Organism: Marmota monax; assembly: GCF_021218885.2. Lineage (NCBI taxonomy): Eukaryota > Metazoa > Chordata > Mammalia > Rodentia > Sciuridae > Marmota > Marmota monax. Next base: position 7,003 of record NW_026694624.1, on the reverse strand, counting down.
TGATTACACATGACAGATCACAAACAACTTCACTTCCAATCACTTTTGTGCATATTTGAAGTCATCCCAGTTCTTTATCCCACAAATGGCACTAAACTTTGGCCTCCTTGCAATTTAATTATTCTTCTTTGTAAACTTCCACATTTTGTTGATTGTAAAACCATGTGGTGTGTAGCCTTCTTTTTCCTCATTGATTTGTAGAAGAACTTGATTATTTTTGGGCCAGCCACACTCAGTATAGATCAGGCTGGTGTTAGGGTGGGTCCAATACTATGTATGGGGGGGTCAGAGCACTGTGTCAGTGGGGGGTGGGTCTGTCTTGGGATGCAGTCAGGAACTGCAGCCTGTTGGGTCCCTAGTGAGTTCCCAGTCAGAACTGTAGAGGGGGTTGGAGAGGTGTGAAGGCAGGCCTTGTCCTCTCATCAGGACACCTACGCAGGAAGACCACAGCCATGCTGGGGATCAGTCGAATAATATTGTTCATCATCATTCAGGAGAGGAAAAAGAAGCTGCCTAAGGAAAAAAAAATGTTCCCAGGCTTATTTCTAGAATTTATTTAATTGCACAGGGGCTTGAAGGCTCAAAAGCAGCTCTCCATCCAAATGAGACAGGAGGGCCCAAAGTTCTCCAGAGGTACTTGATAAAAAATTGTGTCCTTGTCTGTGATGGCCATGGCTGCCACAAATGACTCACAGTAACTAAGAAACTTTTACTTCCATACCAGGTCCTCCCCAGATGACTCCAACCTGCAGTAGCTCAACATGACTCAACCCTTTGGGACCCTTCAGTGGTCCTTAGTATGGAGTGTAGTGAGCCCCTGCCCTAACCATGCCTAAGCAGAAATACTATGGGTATCTTGGAAGGATACTGTGCACTCCTGAGTTCACCTTTTAAATTCCAATAAGATTACTTCCCCATTTCCTTATGCAAATAGTCCCTATACCACTTTTCCTTCTGCAGGAGCATAAATCCTAATCAAGTAGATGGTAGAGTTGTATATTCATGACTTTTATCTCAACTAGAGCAGGTCAAGTTGTTACAGTGAATACTGGCACACCTGGAAAGTCAGCCTAAAGGCAGCAAGCACAGAGAGTGACCCAGAGCAGTGGAGAACTGCAGGAGCTGCTAGGTGCAGCTGTCAGATGATATCCAGGAAACTGTTGGAAGCAGCTAGCTACTGATCCCAAGAAGGCAACATGGGAGTTTCTATCACTAGGAGCTGAGGGTCCCTGACATTCCATCTCAGAACTAGTAACACTAAGATCTGAGAGCCACCAGTTAGTCCTCAGACCTCAGAGCTGTGAATACCAAGTGAGATGTGCTTTTCCCCTTTGTGATTTCTCTTCATAGCAGGCCCTCAGATGATTGGTAGGGGAGATATTTAAGGGGCACAGATCATGGAGGAATACACAAAGAAGATCCCCTAAACCAAGAGAGGTTTTTTTCTATGGGGTGATGTGTTGGGTTTTGGAATCTTGTCTGTTTTCTCCCAGGATTACGGGGAGGACCTGTCTAAATCTGGAAACAAGACCCAATAGATGAACACTTGTGTGCCCTGGGTCCTGGCAACCCCAGTTATCACCTCTCAGTTCTCACTGCATGGACGTGCACAGACAACATGGCAGAAGGCAGCAGCCAGAGAAGATTTTTTTTCCTACCAAACTGCCTTTATTCCCAGTGACAGTCAAACAAGGTACAGCTTCCCCACCCAGGCTTGAATATTGTTACCCTCTCCTCTCAGTACCCTCTTGCTGCTCTCTTTCTACATTCCCTATACCCTCCCACTCCCTTCATTTTTCTGAGAACCCACAGCAACTGTCCTATGTGAGGAAGAACCTTTGGCCCTTCCAGCGCAGAATGAAGCAAAGGTGAGATCTTGCCTGAGAGGCAGCCATCCCAGAGGCCATCGGCCACCACGACTGTCCTCAGTTCCTTTTCTTCTTCTTTTGGTTGCCTGATGATGTGCACTTCCTCTTCTGAGGCTGTGAGGTTTGTGCCAGCTCCAGATCCATATTTTGCCCTCCAATGACCTGGAGAGGAGGCCCTGTGCATGTCATTTTTTCCATGAAGCATGAGCATCCAATGAGAGCGCTCTTCATGGACATGGCACCTGGAGGAGGGTGGGAGCTGCGGTGTCCTCTCTGGGAGGTGGGGCCTGGAGTGCTTGATCTCCTGAGCATAGGGTTTCTATTTGAGGGGCCTGGCTCTGGGACAGTCCCCAGGGCAGCAGGCGGTGCTGGGAGCTAAGGAGGAAATCCAGACTTTGGAGGTCATCGTCCACACTGCAGCCATTGGCTGTCTTATGTGGCCGCCCAGAAGAAGTGGCTTTCCTGGGACCCACTAGACTTTTGTTCCCCAGGTTTAAGGAGGAGGATCCGCGGTTCTGGGAAGGATGGTTGGAGTGGATGGTCCCCAATGAGGAAGACCCGTGACAGCCTTGGAGGATAGCAGTGTCCTTTGAACCCAGCAACTCTGGCTCGGTGGTCCTGCTCCTCTTCACGACCTGGGAAGCCACCTCTGTGGACCAGTCCTCCATGCTGGCCCCTTGATCAGTGCAATGTTTCCGCTTCTCTGCACCTTGTTTGGCAGCTGCCTTGGAAGCTCTTGTGTCTTGTTGGGACATACCATGACCTTGAGGCACCTGTAAAGGTGCTTCTTCACAAGCTGAAAGAGAATATGAGCACTGGCCAACTCTTCTTCATGCATGAAATTGACCACAGGGATCAGGACAATCATATTTAAGTGGGAGGTGGGAAGTGGAGCTGTCACTCATCTTGGTCTCATAGAAACACACTGAGTGTCTGCTGGCCACCCTCCTGGGCTTCCATTCTGCTTGGTATCCTGAACCTTTCCATAGATCTCATGTCTCCTTCCTTTTTTTCCCATCCTACATCCTGTGACCTGGAACAGACTCACTAAGGGAGCCATCATAGACAGGATAAGGATAAACAAAGTCCCGTGAGCCACATGAGTAAAGTCCTGTGCCTTCCTCATCTACCTGCTATCCCTTGCTTCCCTCTCCAACTCTGGTCACTCCCTTTTCTGTTTACTTGTTACCCTTTGTCTCCTAGACTGCCATGTATTGCTCTGTGCCTTGGTGTCTGTTCCCAAGCCCAGGTAAACCTGGTATCTCTACCTCCTTTGTTCTACTTGGTGCCCCTTTCTCCTTGTCTACCTTTTGTTTCTCCCCAACTCCTGTTGTTCCTGGTGTCCCTGCACTTCTTTATCAGGTATCTCAGTCTGTCTTCTGTACCTCCTACCCCTGGTCTACTGGGAGACCTTCCTTCTGCTTTCTACCTGGTCAGTGATGAGTCCTTCCTGCTGCTCCAGCTTTTTTGTTAGGTCCAAGATATTTAAATATGGTTTGGAGGAAAGTAATTCTTCCAGGAAGCAGGGATGAATCATATTCTCTGCCTGGGATGAGAAGGAAGAGAGTGTGAGTGACCTTGGGAGGAAATGGCCCCAAGTCAGGAGGACTTCTAGGAGAAAGAGGAAGCACTAATAATCCCATGCTCATCTGCACCATGGGGTTGTTATATCCCAACTACCAGCTACCCCCATGTACGAGTCCACATGTGTGCATACACATTCTCTCTCTCTCTTTCTCTCTCACACACACACACACATAAACACATAAAATTCTGAGATTCTAGGCCAGGAAGCTCAATTCCATGAGTCCTGAAACCTTGTATACACCAAGATTGTAGGTCTAGCTCACCTTGTTGACAAAGTCCTCATCAATATAGCTCAGGAGACTTGGATCTGGGTATAAATCATCCTGTATTGGCTGTTGCTCCAATCCTTCCTCTCCCAAGTTTGCAGAAAGCTCTTCTGTGGACCAGTAGGAGGGCTCTCACATGTCAAAGTTGGTAGGCCCGAATAGCTCATCCATGATGTCCATGTACTCTTGGATGGCTTCAGGTGGGATCTCCTCGGGTACCTTGGTCTCATGCCCATTGGTCTTAGCCACCTTATACTTGCGTGCCTTGATCTTGTGTGCCTTTATCTCAGGCACCTTGGTCTCTGGTGCCTTGGGTTTGGCTGCTAATGAGCAGGTAGACTATACCTTAGGGTTGATCTTTCTGGAGTTGCACACTAGGACAGGGAGGATTAGAGTAGTGTGTGAATGAGGGATCCATGTTCATCCCAAACACTTGGTAGTAGGCAGGGTTCAGGGGACCTAACCTGGTATGCCATGCATGAGGACAACCTGACCCAGGAACCGAGGGATATAATAGTGCACCAGATGCAACATCTAGGAGAGTCAAGTGGGAGGACATTTGTAGTGAATGGTATTGCATGCACTCTACCCTACCAGGACCCAAGTCCCAGGCAGATCTTGTGTTGTTTCTTTGGATACACAGGAGAGAAAGGAGATCTGTACTTGGCCCAGTCAATAAACAGTTCAAAGCTGGGTGGCCAGGACCTCAGGTGCTAGGGGCTGTTTTGCTTATAAGACTGAATCTCCAATACTGAAGGAAAAGTTCTTATTTGGGACAACAACTTGCCTTGGCCTTTGTCACTGTTTGGACACTATCATAAGCTACTGTGTGAATGTGCGAACCCTACCTGGCTGTTGGACAGCCTCGGGAAGTGGAGGCCTTGGGATCCAGCCTCAGAATTGCAGGAGGAGGTTGGCATTGGAAGACCCCTGACAACTGCATCCTTGGATCCTCCATCTCCTCTGCAGCCTCAAACTCCATGAACCTTGGTGAGATTTGGGTAAGGCAGGCAAAGGCTGAACTGAGAATTAGGTTAGCCATACCAGGCAGGTGCTGATGTGGGATTCTAGGCTATGGATTATTCTAAGCTACCAGTCAGGAGCTACTGGCAGGGATGTGGAGTTGTGTCCTGGAGTGGGACAGGCCAGTCCCAGGTGGGAGATGCTACACATAAAGAACAGCAATTCTTGGGAAACACTACATCAACTAGCACCCGAAGGGAAATCAGGTCAGAGGGACCCAGGCAGGGCCCCTAGCTGACCCTTGTTCTGGCTCTCTCCTGTTTCTGCCAGGAACCACATGATGAGTTTAGTTCTAGAAACTGGTCAGGGATGCGATTTATATCAGAAAACACCAGGAGTCTTGACCCAATTCAGGGGTACTGAGGCTGGGACCATGGGCCCTGAAAGGATCACCTGGGAGACCAAATTACAGACAGAGTCATGTGAAAGCTAAACTGAGAACATTGGGTTGCTTCCAATGAGTGTGGGTTCTTCCCTTGTTAGAATGGTAGGGATTACATATAGCAAAGGCAGTAAAGACCAGTGACATGTCCTTGGGGCATCTGAGGTGCTGGCTGGCCCTTACCATGCACTCCCCACCTCCACCCTCTTCTGGAACATCAGGATGAAGTAGTGGCCACTTTTATGAGTTATAATCGACCCTACTCAATAAAGACGTACCAGTTCCCAGGCAGGTGGTCTGAGTGAATCCAGTGCAACTTTTTCCCTCTGCAGAGCCAGCAAAGCAGAAGCGGATCCTCTGGCTGGGCTGGTTACTCCTCCCATCCTGACCCTGAACCTCAAGGCAGAATTGGGATCAGGAGTATGGAGTCTGGAGTTTCTGGGATTGTTGCAGAGAGAATGCCCAGGCCTCCAGCTAGAGGGAGCTACTCTTTGGAGAGCTAGATGCCTCAGAGCCAAAATATAGGTAGGTGACAGGCTATACCAGACCTTGGTGTGCAAACCAAGATCCCCCACCAGTAGTCTCTGGGCCCTGAAAACTGGCTCACTTTTCTGCAGTCTCACAGAAGCCCATCCAGTCAAAGTTTCTGGTGTGATGCCATTCCTGCAAACCCTTCAGCAGGCCCTCTTCCATGGTCATGGTGGGCTCCCATTGGGACAGAGACCGAAGCACTGGGCTGGAATTCATAAGGATCAGTGTCTGCAAGGTCACCCTCCTTTATCAGCAGACCAACATACTTTCCTACTTTGTTATCTTTGCCTCATCACGTTCAACTCAAAGTATTGACATTGGGACTCCAGTACACTTATACCAAACAGGAACACCAAGGGCTACATTGACCAGCATGATTGTGCTTGGATTCCTCAATGATATGGTGTACTGTATGTTTTTATCCTCCAACATTTACCTGTTGAATCCCTAAGCCTCAATGGGATGCTATCTCAAGATTGCATTTAGTGGGGCTGGGGATGTGGCTCAAGCGGTAGCACATTTGCCTGGCATGTGTGCAGCCCGTGTTCAATCCTCAGCACCACATACAAACAAAGATGTTGTGTCCACTGAAAACTAAAAAATAAATATTAAAAATTCTCTCTCTCTCTCTCTCTCTCTCTCTCTCTCTCTCTGTCTCTCTCTCTCTTTAAAAAAAGATTGCATTTAGTGCTTAGAGGGTTAGATGAGATCCTGAGGGTGGTGCTTCATGAAGGCATTAGTATTCTTCCTGGAGAAGGAGGACACACTGAAGAGATGTCAGTCATGTGAGGACAGAGGTTAACCAGCTGTCTTTTCAAGCATGGAGAAGAGAGAGCATTCATGGAACTTTAGGTCAGGTACCCTTTACCTGGGAATCCTGATTCCAGAACTGTGAAAAGGAATACCTGCCTGTGTTTGTGTCCACATGTTCCATAGTATCATGTATGGTGGCCCAGGCTGACTAAGACAGAATGGCCTGGGAGCACAGTTACAAACTGGGGCAAAGATGAACATGCCCATCCAGTATCCAAAGACAGCTTCCCCTAGGTGTCACATCACCAGAGGGTCCCAATCAGGAGTTCATGACAATGTGTATAGGTATCCTTAGAGTTCTGTGTTGGGGCCAGCACCCCTAAACGCACTTGTGGTTGTGATGTCCCCTGTTCCAGGAACAATCAGGTCTATGGTGGAAGGTGAAATGGTTGGGAGAGGCATGGAGTCAGACAGCCAACTTCAATTCCTGCCCCACATCATCCCCAGGAACCTCCTCTGACCTTGAGTCCTCCATGTGATGGTGATGATCATTGGAAACAAAGATTGCCTTCACTCACAGGCCTGTGATGGGC